>NW_026894958.1:0-48020 GCF_032452875.1 Bos javanicus
GATCACGTGACTGATCATGCACTGTTCACGTGGCTGATCATACACTGATCACGCGTGATGATCATGCACTGATCGCGGATATCATGCACTGATCACGTGGCTGATCATGCACTGTTCACGTGTCTGATCATGCACTGATCACGTGGCTGATCATGCACTGATCACGTAGCAACCATGCACTGATCACGTGGCTGATCATGCACTGATCACGTACTGTCATGCACTGATCACGTGGCTATCATGCACTGATCACGTGGCTGATCATGCACTGATCACGTGGCTGATCATGCACTGATCACGTGGCTATCATGCACTGATCACGTGGCTGATATGCACTGATCACGTGGCTATCATGCACTGATCACGTGGCTGATCACACTATCACGTGACTGATCATGCACTGATCACGTGGCTGATCATGCACTGATCACGTGGCTATCATGCACTGATCACGTGGCTGATCATGCAATGATCACGTGGCTACCATGTACTGGTCACGTGACTGATCATGCACTGATCACGTGACTGATCATGCACTGATCACGTGGCTGATCATGCACTGATCACGTGGCTGATCATGCACTGATCACGTGGCTATCATGCACTGATCACGTGGCTGATCATACACGATCACGTGACTGGTCATGCACTGATCCGTGACTGATCATGCACTGATCACTGATCATGCACTGATCACGTGACTGATCATGCACTGATCACGTGACTGATCATGCACTGATCACGTGGCTGATCATGCACTGATCACGTGGCTATCATGCACTGCTCACGTGGCTGATCATGCCATGATCACGCAGCTACCATGTACTGGTCACATGACTGATCATGCACTGATCACGTGACTGATCATGCAGTGATCACGTGGCTATCATGCACTACTCACGTGGCTGATCATGCAATGATCATGTAGCTACCATGTACAGGTCACGTGAATGATCATACACCCATCAGGTGACTGATCATGCACTGATCACGTGGCTATCATGCACTGATCACGAGACTGATCATGCACTGATCACGTCTATATCATGCACTGATCACATGACTGCCCATGCACTGATCACGTGGATGATCATACACTAATCATGTGACAGATCATGCACTGATCACGTGGCTGATCATGCACTGATACTGTGACTGAGCATGGACTGATCACATGACTATCATGTAGTGATCACGTGACTTAATGGCGCTGATCATGTGACTGATCATGCACTGATCATGTTTGCTATCATACACTGATCATGTGCCTCTGGAGGCAATAAACAAAGAGCTGAGTAGGCACGAATCAAACAGTCAGCAGGCAATAATCATGGAACTCAGGTGTGAGGAATCATGCTGCTCAGCTGGCAATAATCAAGCAGCTGAGCAGGCAGGAATTACGCAGCACAGCTGGCAATTGTCAAGCAGATGACAGGCAGGAATCGTGCAGCTCAGCTGGCAATTGTCAAGCAGATGAGCAGACAGTAATCACGCAGCTCAGCAGCCCAGATCACGTGACTGAGCATGCACTGTTCACGTGGCTGATCATACACTGATCACGTGATGATCATGCACTGATCACTTGGATATCATGCACTGATCACGTGGCTGATCATACACTGTTCACGTGTCTGACCATGCACTGATCACGTGGCTGATCATGCACTGATCACATGTGATCATGCACTGATCACGTGGCTGAACATGCACTGTTCACGTGGCTGATCACACACCTGTCACGTGACATATCATGCACTGATCACGTGGCACTCATGCACTGATCACGTGGCTGATCATACTCTGCTCACGTAACTCATGCACACATCACGTGGCTATCATGCACTGCTCACGTGGCTCGTCATGGAATGATCACGTAGCTACCATATACTGGTCACGTGACTGATCATGCACTGATCACGTAAATGATCATGCACTGTTCACGTGACTGATCATGTACTGATCACGTGACTGATCATGCACTGATCACGTGGCTATCATGCTCTGCTCACGTGGCTGATCATGCAACGATCACGTAGCAACCATGTACTGGTCACGTGACTGATCATGCACTGATCACGTATTGATCTGCACTGATCGTGGCTCATCATGCACTGATCACGTGGCTGATCACACATGTATCACGTGACTGATCATGCACTGATCACGTGGCTGATCATGCACTGATCACGTGACTGATCATGCACTGATCGTGACTGATCATGCACTGATCACGTGGCTATCATGCACTGATCACGTGGCTGATCATGCACTGATCATCGCAGCTACCATGTACTGGTCACATGACTGATCATGCACTGATCACGTGACTGATCATGCAGTGATCACGTGGCTATCATGCACTACTCACGTGGCTGATCATGCAATGATCATGTAGCTACCATGTACAGGTCACGTGAATGATCATACACCCATCAGGTGACTGATCATGCACTGATCACGTGGCTATCATGCACTGATCACGAGACTGATCATGCACTGATCACGTCTATATCATGCACTGATCACATGACTGCCCATGCACTGATCACGTGGATGATCATACACTAATCATGTGACAGATCATGCACTGATCACGTGGCTGATCATGCACTGATACCGTGACTGAGCATGGACTGATCACATGACTATCATGTAGTGATCACGTGACTTAATGGCGCTGATCATGTGACTGATCATGCACTGATCATGTTTGCTATCATACACTGATCATGTGCCTCTGGAGGCAATAAACAAAGAGCTGAGTAGGCACGAATCAAACAGTCAGCAGGCAATAATCATGGAACTCAGCTGTGAGGAATCATGCTGCTCAGCTGGCAATAATCAAGCAGCTGAGCAGGCAGGAATTACGCAGCACAGCTGGCAATTGTCAAGCAGATGACAGGCAGGAATCGTGCAGCTCAGCTGGCAATTGTCAAGCAGATGAGCAGACAGTAATCACGCAGCTCAGCAGGCCCAGATCACGTGACTGAGCATGCACTGTTCACGTGGCTGATCACACTGATCACGTGATGATCATGCACTGATCACTTGGATATCATGCACTGATCACGTGGCTGATCATACACTGTTCACGTGTCTGACCATGCACTGATCACGTGGCTGATCATACACTGCTCACGTAACTGATCATGCACTGATCACGTGGCTATCATGCACTGATCACGTGGCTGAACATGCACTGTTCACGTGGCTGATCACACACCTGTCACGTGACATATCATGCACTGATCACGTGGCACTCATGCACTGATCACGTGGCTGATCATACTCTGCTCACGTGCTCATGCACACATCACGTGGCTATCATGCACTGCTCACGTGGCTCGTCATGGAATGATCACATGCTACCATATACTGGTCACGTGACTGATCATGCACAGATCACGTAAATGATCATGCACTGTTCACGTGACTGATCATGTACTGATCACGTGACTGATCATGCACTGATCACGTGGCTATCATGCACTGCTCACGTGGCTGATCATGCAACGATCACGTAGCAACCATGGTCACGTGACTGATCATGCACTGATCACGTAATTGATCCTGCACTGATCACGTGGCTCATCATGCACTGATCACGTGGCTGATCACACTGATCACGTGACTGATCATGCACTGATCACGTGGCTGATCATGCACTGATCACGTGGCTGATCATGCACTGATCACGTGGCTGATCATGCACTGATCACGTGGCTGATCATGCACTGATCACGTGGCTGATCATGCTGATCACGTGACTGATCATGCACTGATCTTGACCTGATCATGCACTGATCACGTGGCTATCATGCACTGCTCACGTGGCTGATCATGCATGATCACGACTACCATGTACTGATCACATGACTGATCATGCACTGATCACGTGACTGATCATGCAGTGATCACGTGGCTATCATGCACTACTCACGTGGCTGATCATGCAATGATCATGTAGCTACCATGTACAGGTCACGTGAATGATCATACACCCATCAGGTGACTGATCATGCACTGATCACGTGGCTATCATGCACTGATCACGAGACTGATCATGCACTGATCACGTCTATATCATGCACTGATCACATGACTGCCCATGCACTGATCACGTGGATGATCATACACTAATCATGTGACAGATCATGCACTGATCACGTGGCTGATCATGCACTGATACCGTGACTGAGCATGGACTGATCACATGACTATCATGTAGTGATCACGTGACTTAATGGCGCTGATCATGTGACTGATCATGCGCTGATCATGTTTGCTATCATACACTGATCATGTGCCTCTGGAGGCAATAAACAAAGAGCTGAGTAGGCACGAATCAAACAGTCAGCAGGCAATAATCATGGAACTCAGCTGTGAGGAATCATGCTGCTCAGCTGGCAATAATCAAGCAGCTGAGCAGGCAGGAATTACGCAGCACAGCTGGCAATTGTCAAGCAGATGACAGGCAGGAATCGTGCAGCTCAGCTGGCAATTGTCAAGCAGATGAGCAGACAGTAATCACGCAGCTCAGCAGGCCCAGATCACGTGACTGAGCATGCACTGTTCACGTGGCTGATCATACACTGATCACGTGATGATCATGCACTGATCACGGATATCATGCACTGATCACGTGGCTGATCATACACTGTTCACGTGTCTGACCATGCACTGATCACGTGGCTGATCATGCACTGCTCACGTAACTGATCATGCACTGATCACGCTGCTCATGCACTGATCACGTGGCTGATCATGCACTGATCACGTGGCTGATCATACACTGATCACGTGACTCATGCACACATCACATGGCTATCATGCACTGCTCACGTGGCTCGTCATGAATGATCACGCAGCAAACCATATACTGGTCACGTGACTGATCATGCACTGATCACGTAAATGATCATGCACTGTTCACGTGACTGATCATGTACTGATCACGTGACTGATCATGCACTGATCACGTGGCTATCATGCCTGCTCACGTGGCTGATCATGCACGATCACGTAGCAACCATGTACTGGTCACGTGACTGATCATGCACTGATCACGTAATTGATCCTGCACTGATCACGTGGCTCATCATGCACTGATCACGTGGCTGATCACACATGTATCACGTGACTGATCATGCACTGATCGTGGCTCTCATGCACTGATCACGTGGCTGTCATGCACTGATCACGTGGATATCATGCACTGATCACGTGGCTGATCACACAGCGTATCACATGACTGATCATGCACTGATCACGTGGCTATCATGCACTGATCACGTGGCATCATGCACTGATCACGTGGCTGATCATGCAATGATCACGTAGCTACCATGTACTGGTCACGTGCTGATCATGCACTGATCACGTAATTGATCATGCAATCATGTGGCTGATCATGCACGTGGCTGATCATGCACTGATCAATAACTGATCATGCACTGATCACGTGACTGATCATGCACTGATCACGTGGCTATCATGCACTGATCACGTGGCTGACATACACTGATCACGTGCCTGGTCATGCACTGATCACGTGGCTGATCATGCACTGATCACGTGACTGATCATGCACTGATCACGTGGCTGATCATGCACTGATCACGTGGCTATCATGCACTGCTCACGTGGCTGATCGCGCAGTCAGCTACCATGTACTGGTCACATGACTGATCATGCACTGATCACGTGACTGATCATGCACTGATCACGTGGCTATCATGCACTACTCACGTGGCTGATCATGCAATGATCATGTAGCTACCATGTACAGGTCACGTGAATGATCATACACCCATCAGGTGACTGATCATGCACTGATCACGTGGCTATCATGCACTGATCACGAGACTGATCATGCACTGATCACGTCTATATCATGCACTGATCACATGACTGCCCATGCACTGATCACGTGGATGATCATACACTAATCATGTGACAGATCATGCACTGATCACGTGGCTGATCATGCACTGATACCGTGACTGAGCATGGACTGATCACATGACTATCATGTAGTGATCACGTGACTTAATGGCGCTGATCATGTGACTGATCATGCGCTGATCATGTTTGCTATCATACACTGATCATGTGCCTCTGGAGGCAATAAACAAAGAGCTGAGTAGGCACGAATCAAACAGTCAGCAGGCAATAATCATGGAACTCAGCTGTGAGGAATCATGCTGCTCAGCTGGCAATAATCAAGCAGCTGAGCAGGCAGGAATTACGCAGCACAGCTGGCAATTGTCAAGCAGATGACAGGCAGGAATCGTGCAGCTCAGCTGGCAATTGTCAAGCAGATGAGCAGACAGTAATCACGCAGCTCAGCAGGCCCAGATCACGTGACTGAGCATGCACTGTTCACGTGGCTGATCATACACTGATCACGTGATGATCATGCACTGATCACGTGGACTCATGCACTGATCACGTGGCTGATCATACACTGTTCACGTAACTCATGCACTGATCACGTGGCTGATCATGCACTGCTCACGTGGCTGATCATGCACTGATCACGTGGCTATCTGCACTCATAACGTGACTGATCATGCACTGATCACGTGGCTGATCATGCACTGTTCACGTGACTGATCATGCACTGATCACGTGACTGATCATGCACTGATCACGTGGCTATCATGCACTGCTCACGTGGCTGATCATGCACGATCACGTGGCTATCATGCACTGGTCACGTGACTGATCATGCACTGATCACGTGGCTGATCATGCACTGATCACGTGGCTGATCATGCACTGATCACGTGGCTGATCATGCATGATCACGTGACTGATCATGCACTGATCACGTGGCTCATGCACTGATCACGTGGCTGATCATGCACTGATCACGTGGCTATCATGCACTGATCACGTGGCTGATCACACTATCACTGTTGATCATGCACTGATCACGTGGCTGATCATGCACTGATCACGTGGCTATCATGCACTGATCACGTGGCTGATCATGCACTGATCACGTGACTGATCATGCACTGATCACGTGGCTGATCATGCACTGATCACGTGGCTGATCATGCACTGATCACGTGGCTGATCATGCACTGATCACGTGGCTGATCATGCACTGATCACGTGACTGATCATGCACTGATCACGTGGCTATCATGCACTGATCACGTGGCTGATCATGCACTGATCACGCAGCTACCATGTACTGGTCACATGACTGATCATGCACTGATCACGTGACTGATCATGCACTGATCACGTGGCTATCATGCACTACTCACGTGGCTGATCATGCAATGATCATGTAGCTACCATGTACAGGTCACGTGAATGATCATACACCCATCAGGTGACTGATCATGCACTGATCACGTGGCTATCATGCACTGATCACGAGACTGATCATGCACTGATCACGTCTATATCATGCACTGATCACATGACTGCCCACTGATCACGTGGATGATCATACACTATCATGTGACAGATCATGCACTGATCACGTGGCTGATCATGCACTGATACCGTGACTGAGCATGGACTGATCACATGACTATCATGTAGTGATCACGTGACTTAATGGCGCTGATCATGTGACTGATCATGCGCTGATCATGTTTGCTATCATACACTGATCATGTGCCTCTGGAGGCAATAAACAAAGAGCTGAGTAGGCACGAATCAAACAGTCAGCAGGCAATAATCATGGAACTCAGCTGTGAGGAATCATGCTGCTCAGCTGGCAATAATCAAGCAGCTGAGCAGGCAGGAATCGCAGCACAGCTGGCAATTGTCAAGCAGATGACAGGCAGGAATCGTGCAGCTCAGCTGGCAATTGTCAAGCAGATGAGCAGACAGTAATCACGCAGCTCAGCAGGCCCAGATCACGTGACTGAGCATGCACTGTTCACGTGGCTGATCATACACTGATCACGTGACTGATCATGCACTGATCACGTGGATATCATGCACTGATCACGTGGCTGATCATACACTGTTCACGTGACTCATGCACTGATCACGTGGCTGATCATGCACTGCTCACGTGACTGATCATGCACTGATCACGTGGCTACCATATACTGTGCGTGACTGATCATGCACTGATCACGTGGCTGATCATGCACTGATCACGTGACTGATCATGCACTGATCACGTGACTGATCATGCACTGATCACGTGGCTATCATGCACTGCTCACGTGGCTGATCATGCACGATCACGTAACAACCATGTACTGGTCACGTGACTGATCATGCACTGATCACGTAATTGATCATGCACTGATCACGTGGCTGATCATGATCGTGACTGATCATGCACTGATCGTGGCTGATCATGCACTGATCACGTGGCTGATCATGCACTGATCACGTGGATCATGCACTGATCACGTGGCTGATCACACTGATCACGTGACTGATCATGCACTGATCACGTGGCTGATCATGCACTGATCACGTGGCTGATCATGCACTGATCACGTGGCTGATCATGCACTGTCACGTGACTGATCATGCACTGATCACGTGGCTGATCATGCACTGATCACGTGGCTGATCATGCACTGATCACGTGGCTGATCATGCACTGATCACGTGACTGATCATGCACTGATCACGTGACTGATCATGCACTGATCACGTGGCTATCATGCACTGATCATGGCTGATCGCACTGATCACGTGGCTGATCATGCACTGATCACGTGGCTGATCATGCACTGATCACGTGACTGATCATGCACTGATCACGTGACTGATCATGCACTGATCACGTGGCTATCATGCACTGATCACGTGGCTGATCATGCACTGATCACGTGGCTTCATGCACTGATCACGTGACTGATCATGCACTGATCACGTGACTGATCATGCACTGATCACGTGGCTATCATGCACTGCTCACGTGGCTGATCATGCAATGATCACGCAGCTACCATGCTGGTCACATGACTGATCATGCACTGATCACGTGACTGATCATGCACTGATCACGTGGCTATCATGCACTATCACGTGGCTGATCATGCAATGATCATGTAGCTACCATGTACAGGTCACGTGAATGATCATACACCCATCAGGTGACTGATCATGCACTGATCACGTGGCTATCATGCACTGATCACGGACTGATCATGCACTGATCACGTCTATATCATGCACTGATCACATGACTGCCCATGCACTGATCACGTGGATGATCATACACTAATCATGTGACAGATCATGCACTGATCACGTGGCTGATCATGCACTGATACCGTGACTGAGCATGGACTGATCACATGACTATCATGTAGTGATCACGTGACTTAATGGCGCTGATCATGTGACTGATCATGCGCTGATCATGTTTGCTATCATACACTGATCATGTGCCTCTGGAGGCAATAAACAAAGAGCTGAGTAGGCACGAATCAAACAGTCAGCAGGCAATAATCATGGAACTCAGGTGTGAGGAATCATGCTGCTCAGCTGGCAATAATCAAGCAGCTGAGCAGGCAGGAATTACGCAGCACAGCTGGCAATTGTCAAGCAGATGACAGGCAGGAATCGTGCAGCTCAGCTGGCAATTGTCAAGCAGATGAGCAGACAGTAATCACGCAGCTCAGCAGGCCCAGATCACGTGACTGAGCATGCACTGTTCACGTGGCTGATCATACACTGATCACGTGATGATCATGCACTGATCACTTGGATATCATGCACTGATCACGTGGCTGATCATACACTGTTCACGTGTCTGACCATGCACTGATCACGTGGCTGATCATACACTGCTCACGTAACTGATCATGCACTGATCACGTGGCTATCATGCACTGATCACGTGGCTGAACATGCACTGTTCACGTGGCTGATCACACACCTGTCACGTGACATATCATGCACTGATCACGTGGCACTCATGCACTGATCACGTGGCTGATCATACTCTGCTCACGTAACTCATGCACATCATCACGTGGCTATCATGCACTGCTCACGTGGCTCGTCATGGAATGATCACGTAGCTACCATATACTGGTCACGTGACTGATCATGCACTGATCACGTAAATGATCATGCACTGTTCACGTGACTGATCATGTACTGATCACGTGACTGATCATGCACTGATCACGTGGCTATCATGCTCTGCTCACGTGGCTGATCATGCAACGATCATAGCAACCATGTACTGGTCACGTGACTGATCATGCACTGATCACGTAATTGATCCTGCACTGATCACGTGGCTCATCATGCACTGATCACGTGGCTGATCACATGTATCACGTGACTGATCATGCACTGATCACGTGCTCTCATGCACTGATCACGCTGTCATGCACTGATCACGTGGATATCATGCACTGATCACGTGGCTGATCACACTATCACATGACTGATCATGCACTGATCACGTGGCTATCATGCACTGATCACGTGGCTGATCATGCACTGATCACGTGGCTATCATGCACTGATCACGTCTGATCATGCACTGATCACGTAGCTATCATGCACTGATCACGTGACTGATCATGCACTGATCACGTAACTGATCATGCACTGATCACGTGGCTGATCATGCACTGATCACGTGGCTGATCATGCACTGATCACGTGACTGATCATGCACTGATCACGTGACTGATCATGCACTGATCACGTGGCTATCATGCACTGATCACGTGGCTGATCATGCACTGATCACGGTGATCATGCACTGATCACGTGGCTGATCATGCACTGATCACGTGACTGATCATGCACTGATCACGTGGCTGATCATGCACTGATCACGTGGCTATCATGCACTGATCACGTGGCTGATCATGCATGATCACGCAGCTATCATGCACTGATCACGTGACTGATCATGCACTGATCACGTGACTGATCATGCACTGATCACGTGGCTGATCATGCACTGATCACGTGGCTGATCATGCACTGATCACGTGGCTGATCATGCACTGATCACGTGGCTGATCATGCACTGATCACGTGACTGATCATGCACTGATCACGTGGCTGATCATGCACTGATCACGTGACTGATCATGCACTGATCACGTGCTGATCATGCACTGATCACGTGACTGATCATGCACTGATCACGTGGATGATCATGCACTGATCACGTGGCTATCATGCACTGCTCACGTGGCTGATCATGCCATGATCACGCAGCTACCATGTACTGGTCACATGACTGATCATGCACTGATCACGTGACTGATCATGCACTGATCACGTGGCTATCATGCACTACTCACGTGGCTGATCATGCAATGATCATGTAGCTACCATGTACAGGTCACGTGAATGATCATACACCCATCAGGTGACTGATCATGCACTGATCACGTGGCTATCATGCACTGATCACGTGACTGATCATGCACTGATCACGTCTATATCATGCACTGATCACATGACTGCCCATGCACTGATCACGTGGATGATCATACACTAATCATGTGACAGATCATGCACTGATCACGTGGCTGATCATGCACTGATACCGTGACTGAGCATGGACTGATCACATGACTATCATGTAGTGATCACGTGACTTAATGGCGCTGATCATGTGACTGATCATGCGCTGATCATGTTTGCTATCATACACTGATCATGTGCCTCTGGAGGCAATAAACAAAGAGCTGAGTAGGCACGAATCAAACAGTCAGCAGGCAATAATCATGGAACTCAGGTGTGAGGAATCATGCTGCTCAGCTGGCAATAATCAAGCAGCTGAGCAGGCAGGAATTACGCAGCACAGCTGGCAATTGTCAAGCAGATGACAGGCAGGAATCGTGCAGCTCAGCTGGCAATTGTCAAGCAGATGAGCAGACAGTAATCACGCAGCTCAGCAGGCCCTGATCACGTGACTGAGCATGCACTGTTCACGTGGCTGATCATACACTGATCACGTGATGATCATGCACTGATCACTTGGATATCATGCACTGATCACGTGGCTGATCATACACTGTTCACGTGTCTGACCATGCACTGATCACGTGGCTGATCATACACTGCTCACGTAACTGATCATGCACTGATCACGTGGCTATCATGCACTGATCACGTGGCTGAACATGCACTGATCACGTGGCTGATCATACACTGATCACGTAACTCATGCACTGATCACGTGGCTATCATGCACTGCTCACGTGGCTGATCATGGAATGATCACGTAGCAACCATATACTGTACGTGACTGATCATGCAAAGATCACGTAAATGATCATGCACTGTTCACGTGACTGATCATGTACTGATCACGTGACTGATCATGCACTGATCACGTGGCTATCATGCACTGCTCACGTGGCTGATCATGCACGATCACGTAGCAACCATGTACTGGTCACGTGACTGATCATGCACTGATCACGTAATTGATCATGCACTGATCACGTGGCTCATCATGCACTGATCACGTGGCTGATCACACATGTATCACGTGACTGATCATGCACTGATCACGTGGCTCTCATGCACTGATCACGTGGCTGTCATGCACTGATCACGTGGATATCATGCACTGATCACGTGGCTGATCACACACGTATCACATTACTGATCATGCACTGATCACGTGGCTATCATGCACTGATCACGTGGCTATCATGCACTGATCACGTGGCTGATCATGCAATGATCACGTTGCTACCATGTACTGGTCACGTGACTGATCATGCACTGATCACGTAATTGATCATGCACTGATCACGTGGCTGATCATGCACTGATCACGTGGCTGATCATGCACTGATCACGTAACTGATCATGCACTGATCACGTGACTGATCATGCACTGATCACGTGGCTATCATGCACTGATCACGTGGCTGATCATGCACTGATCACGTGGCTATCATGCACTGATCACGTGGCTGATCATGCACTGATCACGTGACTGATCATGCACTGATCACGTGTCTGATCATGCACTGATCACGTGGCTATCATGCACTGCTCACGTGGCTGATCATGCATGATCACGCAGCTACCATGTACTGGTCACATGACTGATCATGCACTGATCACGTGACTGATCATGCAGTGATCACGTGGCTATCATGCACTACTCACGTGGCTGATCATGCAATGATCATGTAGCTACCATGTACAGGTCACGTGAATGATCATACACCCATCAGGTGACTTATCATGCACTGATCACGTGGCTATCATGCACTGATCACGAGACTGATCATGCACTGATCACGTCTATATCATGCACTGATCACATGACTGCCCATGCACTGATCACGTGGATCATACACTAATCATGTGACAGATCATGCACTGATCACGTGGCTGATCATGCACTGATACCGTGACTGAGCATGGACTGATCCCATGACTATCATGTAGTGATCACGTGACTTAATGGCGCTGATCATGTGACTGATCATGCGCTGATCATGTTTGCTATCATACACTGATCATGTGCCTCTGGAGGCAATAAACAAAGAGCTGAGTAGGCACGAATCAAACAGTCAGCAGGCAATAATCATGGAACTCAGGTGTGAGGAATCATGCTGCTCAGCTGGCAAAAATCAAGCAGCTGAGCAGGCAGGAATTACGCAGCACAGCTGGCAATTGTCAAGCAGATGACAGGCAGGAATCGTGCAGCTCAGCTGGCAATTGTCAAGCAGATGAGCAGACAGTAATCACGCAGCTCAGCAGGCCCAGATCACGTGACTGAGCATGCACTGTTCACGTGGCTGATCATACACTGATCACGTGACTGATCATGCACTGATCACGTGGCATCATGCACTGATCACGTGGCTGATCATACACTGTTCACGTGACTCATGCACTGATCACGTGGCTGATCATGCACTGCTCACGTGGCTGATCATGCACTGATCACGTGGCTACCATGCACTGATCACGTGACTGATCATGCACTGATCACGTGGCTGATCATGCACTGATCACGTGACTGATCATGCACTGATCACGTGACTGATCATGCACTGATCACGTGGCTATCATGCACTGCTCACGTGGCTGATCATGCACGATCACGTAGCAACCATGTACTGGTCACGTGACTGATCATGCACTGATCACGTAATTGATCATGCACTGATCACGTGGCTGATCATGCACTGATCACGTGGCTGATCACACATGATCACGTGACTGATCATGCACTGATCACGTGGCTCATGCACTGATCACGTGGCTGATCATGCACTGATCACGTGGATATCATGCACTGATCACGTGGCTGATCATGCACATCACGTGACTGATCATGCACTGATCACGTGGCTATCATGCACTGATCACGTGGCTATCATGCACTGATCACGTGGCTGATCATGCACTGATCACGTGGCTACCATGTACTGGTCACGTGACTGATCATGCACTGATCACGTATTTGATCATGCACTGATCACGTGGCTGATCATGCACTGATCACGTGGCTGATCATGCACTGATCACGTGGCTATCATGCACTGATCACGTGGCTGATCATGCACTGATCACGTGACTGATCATGCACTGATCACGTGGCTGATCATGCACTGATCACGTGACTGATCATGCACTGATCACGTGGCTGATCATGCACTGATCACGTGACTGATCATGCACTGATCACGTGACTGATCATGCACTGATCACGTGGCTATCATGCACTGCTCACGTGGCTGATCATGCATGATCACGAGCTACCATGTACTGGTCACATGACTGATCATGCACTGATCACGTGACTGATCATGCAGTGATCACGTGGCTATCATGCACTACTCACGTGGCTGATCATGCAATGATCATGTAGCTACCATGTACAGGTCACGTGAATGATCATACACCCATCAGGTGACTGATCATGCACTGATCACGTGGCTATCATGCACTGATCACGAGACTGATCATGCACTGATCACGTCTATATCATGCACTGATCACATGACTGCCCATGCACTGATCACGTGGATGATCATACACTAATCATGTGACAGATCATGCACTGATCACGTGGCTGATCATGCACTGATACGTGACTGAGCATGGACTGATCACATGACTATCATGTAGTGATCACGTGACTTAATGGCGCTGATCATGTGACTGATCATGCGCTGATCATGTTTGCTATCATACACTGATCATGTGCCTCTGGAGGCAATAAACAAAGAGCTGAGTAGGCACGAATCAAACAGTCAGCAGGCAATAATCATGGAACTCAGGTGTGAGGAATCATGCTGCTCAGCTGGCAATAATCAAGCAGCTGAGCAGGCAGGAATTACGCAGCACAGCTGGCAATTGTCAAGCAGATGACAGGCAGGAATCGTGCAGCTCAGCTGGCAATTGTCAAGCAGATGAGCAGACAGTAATCACGCAGCTCAGCAGGCCCAGATCACGTGACTGAGCATGCACTGTTCACGTGGCTGATCATACACTGATCACGTGACTGATCATGCACTGATCACGTGGATATCATGCACTGATCACGTGGCTGATCATACACTGTTCACGTGTCTCATGCACTGATCACGTGGCTGATCATGCACTGCTCACGTGACTGATCATGCACTGATCACGTGGCTATCATGCACTGATCACGTGACTGATCATGCACTGATCACGTGGCTGATCATGCACTGATCACGTGACTGATCATGCACTGATCACGTGACTGATCATGCACTGATCACGTGGCTATCATGCACTGCTCACGTGGCTGATCATGCACGATCACGTAGCTACCATGCACTGGTCACGTGACTGATCATGCACTGATCACGTAATTGATCATGCACTGATCACGTGGCTGATCACACTGATCACGTGACTGATCATGCACTGATCACGTGGCTCATGCACTGATCACGTGGCTGATCATGCACTGATCACGTGGCTATCATGCACTGATCACGTGGCTGATCATGTATCACGTGACTGATCATGCACTGATCACGTGGCTATCATGCACTGATCACGTGGCTATCATGCACTGATCACGTGGCTGATCATGCACTGATCACGTGGCTACCATGTACTGGTCACGTGACTGATCATGCACTGATCACGTGATCATCACTGATCACGTGGCTGATCATGCACTGATCACGTGGCTGATCATGCACTGATCACGTGACTGATCATGCACTGATCACGTGACTGATCATGCACTGATCACGTGGCTATCATGCACTGATCATGGCTGGATCATGCACTGATCACGTGCTGATCATGCACTGATCACGTGGCTGATCATGCACTGATCACGTGACTGATCATGCACTGATCACGTGGCTGATCATGCACTGATCACGTGACTGATCATGCACTGATCACGTGACTGATCATGCACTGATCACGTGGCTATCATGCACTGATCACGTGGCTGATCATGCACTGATCACGCTATCATGCACTGATCACGTGACTGATCATGCACTGATCACGTGGCTGATCATGCACTGATCACGTGGCTGATCATGCACTGATCACGTGACTGATCATGCACTGATCACGTGACTGATCATGCACTGATCACGTGGCTATCATGCACTGATCACGTGGCTGATCATGCACTGATCACGTGGCTATCATGCACTGATCACGTGACTGATCATGCACTGATCACGTGACTGATCATGCACTGATCACGTGGCTATCATGCACTGCTCACGTGGCTGATCATGCACTGATCACGTAGCTACCATGTACTGGTCACGTGACTGATCATGCACTGATCACGTGACTGATCATGCACTGATCACGTGGCTATCATGCACTACTCACGTGGCTGATCATGCAATGATCATGTAGCTACCATGTACAGGTCACGTGAATGATCATACACCCATCAGGTGACTGATCATGCACTGATCACGTGGCTATCATGCACTGATCACGTGACTGATCATGCACTGATCACGTCATATCATGCACTGATCACATGACTGCCCATGCACTGATCACGTGGATTAATCATGTGACAGATCATGCACTGATCACGTGGCTGATCATGCACTGATACCGTGACTGAGCATGGACTGATCACATGACTATCATGTAGTGATCACGTGACTTAATGGCGCTGATCATGTGACTGATCATGCGCTGATCATGTTTGCTATCATACACTGATCATGTGCCTCTGGAGGCAATAAACAAAGAGCTGAGTAGGCACGAATCAAACAGTCAGCAGGCAATAATCATGGAACTCAGGTGTGAGGAATCATGCTGCTCAGCTGGCAATAATCAAGCAGCTGAGCAGGCAGGAATTACGCAGCACAGCTGGCAATTGTCAAGCAGATGACAGGCAGGAATCGTGCAGCTCAGCTGGCAATTGTCAAGCAGATGAGCAGACAGTAATCACGCAGCTCAGCAGGCCCTGATCACGTGACTGAGCATGCACTGTTCACGTGGCTGATCATACACTGATCACGTGACTGATCATGCACTGATCACGTGGCATCATGCACTGATCACGTGGCTGATCATACACTGATCACGTGACTCATGCACTGATCACGTGGCTATCATGCACTGATCACGTGGCTGTCATGCACTGATCACGTGGCTACCATATACTGGTCACGTGACTGATCATGCACTGATCACGACTGATCATGCACTGATCACGTGGCTGATCATGCACTGATCACGTGACTGATCATGCACTGATCACGTGGCTATCATGCACTGCTCACGTGGCTGATCATGCACTGATCACGTGCAACCATGTACTGATCACGTGATGATCATGCACTGATCACGTAATTGATCATGCACTGATCACGTGGCTGATCATGCACTGATCACGTGGCTGATCACACATGATCACGTGACTGATCATGCACTGATCACGTGGCTATCATGCACTGATCACGTGGCTGATCATGCACTGATCACGTGGATATCATGCACTGATCACGTGGCTGATCACGTATCACGTGACTGATCATGCACTGATCACGTGGCTATCATGCACTGATCACGTGGCTATCATGCACTGATCACGTGGCTGATCATGCACTGATCACGTAGCTACCATGTACTGATCACGTGACTGATCATGCACTGATCACGTAATGATCATGCACTGATCACGTGGCTGATCATGCACTGATCACGTGGCTGATCATGCACTGATCACGTGGCTGATCATGCACTGATCACGTGGCTGATCATGCACTGATCACGTGGCTGATCATGCACTGATCACGTGGCTGATCATGCACTGATCACGTGGCTGATCATGCACTGATCACGTGGCTGATCATGCACTGATCACGTGACTGATCATGCACTGATCACGTGACTGATCATGCACTGATCACGTGGCTATCATGCACTGCTCACGTGGCTGATCATGCACTGATCACGCAGCTCATGTACTGGTCACATGACTGATCATGCACTGATCACGTGACTGATCATGCACTGATCACGTGGCTATCATGCACTACTCACGTGGCTGATCATGCAATGATCATGTAGCTACCATGTACAGGTCACGTGAATGATCATACACCCATCAGGTGACTGATCATGCACTGATCACGTGGCTATCATGCACTGATCACGAGACTGATCATGCACTGATCACGTCTATATCATGCACTGATCACATGACTGCCCATGCACTGATCACGTGGATGATCATACACTAATCTGTGACAGATCATGCACTGATCACGTGGCTGATCATGCACTGATACCGTGACTGAGCATGGACTGATCACATGACTATCATGTAGTGATCACGTGACTTAATGGCGCTGATCATGTGACTGATCATGCGCTGATCATGTTTGCTATCATACACTGATCATGTGCCTCTGGAGGCAATAAACAAAGAGCTGAGTAGGCACGAATCAAACAGTCAGCAGGCAATAATCATGGAACTCAGGTGTGAGGAATCATGCTGCTCAGCTGGCAATAATCAAGCAGCTGAGCAGGCAGGAATTACGCAGCACAGCTGGCAATTGTCAAGCAGATGACAGGCAGGAATCGTGCAGCTCAGCTGGCAATTGTCAAGCAGATGAGCAGACAGTAATCACGCAGCTCAGCAGGCCCTGATCACGTGACTGAGCATGCACTGTTCACGTGGCTGATCATACACTGATCACGTGACTGATCATGCACTGATCACGTGGCATCATGCACTGATCACGTGGCTGATCATACACTGATCACGTGCTCATGCACTGATCACGTGGCTGATCATGCACTGATCACGTGACTGATCATGCACTGATCACGTGGCTATCATGCACTGATCACGTGACTGATCATGCACTGATCACGTGGCTGATCATGCACTGATCACGTGACTGATCATGCACTGATCACGTGACTGATCATGCACTGATCACGTGGCTATCATGCACTGATCACGTGGCTGATCATGCACGATCATGAGCAACCATGTACTGGTCACGTGACTGATCATGCACTGATCACGTAATTGATCATGCACTGATCACGTGGCTGATCATGCATGATCACGTGACTGATCATGCACTGATCACGTGGCTATCATGCACTGATCACGTGGCTGATCATGCACTGATCACGTGGATATCATGCACTGATCACGTGGCTGATCACACTATCACGTGACTGATCATGCACTGATCACGTGGCTGATCATGCACTGATCACGTGGCTATCATGCACTGATCACGTGGCTGATCATGCACTGATCACGTAGCTACCATGCACTGGTCACGTGACTGATCATGCACTGATCACGTGATTGATCATGCACTGATCACGTGGCTGATCATGCACTGATCACGTGGCTGATCATGCACTGATCACGTGACTGATCATGCACTGATCACGTGACTGATCATGCACTGATCACGTGGCTATCATGCACTGATCATGGCTGATCATGCACTGATCACGTGACTGATCATGCACTGATCACGTGGCTGATCATGCACTGATCACGTGACTGATCATGCACTGATCACGTGGCTGATCATGCACTGATCACGTGACTGATCATGCACTGATCACGTGACTGATCATGCACTGATCACGTGGCTATCATGCACTGATCACGTGGCTGATCATGCACTGATCACGTAGCTATCATGCACTGATCACGTGACTGATCATGCACTGATCACGTGCTGATCATGCACTGATCACGTGGCTGATCATGCACTGATCACGTGACTGATCATGCACTGATCACGTGACTGATCATGCACTGATCACGTGGCTATCATGCACTGATCACGTGGCTGATCATGCACTGATCACGTGGCTATCATGCACTGATCACGTGACTGATCATGCACTGATCACGTGACTGATCATGCACTGATCACGTGGCTATCATGCACTGCTCACGTGGCTGATCATGCACTGATCACGCAGCTACCATGTACTGGTCACATGACTGATCATGCACTGATCACGTGACTGATCATGCACTGATCACGTGGCTATCATGCACTACTCACGTGGCTGATCATGCAATGATCATGTAGCTACCATGTACAGGTCACGTGAATGATCATACACCCATCAGGTGACTGATCATGCACTGATCACGTGGCTATCATGCACTGATCACGAGACTGATCATGCACTGATCACGTCTATATCATGCACTGATCACATGACTGCCCATGCACTGATCACGTGGATGATCATACACTAATCATGTGACAGATCATGCACTGATCACGTGGCTGATCATGCACTGATACCGTGACTGAGCATGGACTGATCACATGACTATCATGTAGTGATCACGTGACTTAATGGCGCTGATCATGTGACTGATCATGCGCTGATCATGTTTGCTATCATACACTGATCATGTGCCTCTGGAGGCAATAAACAAAGAGCTGAGTAGGCACGAATCAAACAGTCAGCAGGCAATAATCATGGAACTCAGGTGTGAGGAATCATGCTGCTCAGCTGGCAATAATCAAGCAGCTGAGCAGGCAGGAATTACGCAGCACAGCTGGCAATTGTCAAGCAGATGACAGGCAGGAATCGTGCAGCTCAGCTGGCAATTGTCAAGCAGATGAGCAGACAGTAATCACGCAGCTCAGCAGGCCCAGATCACGTGACTGAGCATGCACTGTTCACGTGGCTGATCATACACTGATCACGTGATGATCATGCACTGATCACTTGGATATCATGCACTGATCACGTGGCTGATCATACACTGTTCACGTGTCTGACCATGCACTGATCACGTGGCTGATCATACACTGCTCACGTAACTGATCATGCACTGATCACGTGGCTATCATGCACTGATCACGTGGCTGATCATGCACTGATCACGTGGCTGATCATACACTGATCACGTAACTCATGCACACATCACGTGGCTATCATGCACTGCTCACGTGGCTCATCATGGAACGATCACGTAGCAACCATATTGGTCACGTGACTGATCATGCAAAGATCACGTAAATGATCATGCACTGTTCACGTGACTGATCATGTACTGATCACGTGACTGATCATGCACTGATCACGTGGCTATCATGCACTGCTCACGTGGCTGATCATGCACGATCACGTGCAACCATGTACTGGTCACGTGACTGATCATGCACTGATCACGTAATTGATCATGCACTGATCACGTGGCTCATCATGCACTGATCACGTGGCTGATCACACATGTATCACGTGACTGATCATGCACTGATCACGTGGCTCTCATGCACTGATCACGTGGCTGTCATGCACTGATCACGTGGATATCATGCACTGATCACGTGGCTGATCACACACGATCACATGACTGATCATGCACTGATCACGTGGCTATCATGCACTGATCGCGTGGCTATCATGCACTGATCACGTGGCTGATCATGCAATGATCACGTGCTACCATGTACTGGTCACGTGACTGATCATGCACTGATCACGTAATTGATCATGCACTGATCACGTGGCTGATCATGCACTGATCACGTGGCTGATCACACTGATCACGTAACTGATCATGCACTGATCACGTGACTGATCATGCACTGATCACGTGGCTATCATGCACTGATCACGTGGCTGGACATGCACTGATCACGTGCCTGATCATGCACTGATCACGTGGCTGATCATGCACTGATCACGTGACTGATCATGCACTGATCACGTGTCTGATCATGCACTGATCACGTGGCTATCATGCACTGCTCACGTGGCTGATCATGCCATGATCACGCAGCTACCATGTACTGGTCACATGACTGATCATGCACTGATCACGTGACTGATCATGCAGTGATCACGTGGCTATCATGCACTACTCACGTGGCTGATCATGCAATGATCATGTAGCTACCATGTACAGGTCACGTGAATGATCATACACCCATCAGGTGACTGATCATGCACTGATCACGTGGCTATCATGCACTGATCACGAGACTGATCATGCACTGATCACGTCTATATCATGCACTGATCACATGACTGCCCATGCACTGATCACGTGGATGATCATACACTAATCATGTGACAGATCATGCACTGATCACGTGGCTGATCATGCACTGATACCGTGACTGAGCATGGACTGATCACATGACTATCATGTAGTGATCACGTGACTTAATGGCGCTGATCATGTGACTGATCATGCGCTGATCATGTTTGCTATCATACACTGATCATGTGCCTCTGGAGGCAATAAACAAAGAGCTGAGTAGGCACGAATCAAACAGTCAGCAGGCAATAATCATGGAACTCAGGTGTGAGGAATCATGCTGCTCAGCTGGCAATAATCAAGCAGCTGAGCAGGCAGGAATTACGCAGCACAGCTGGCAATTGTCAAGCAGATGACAGGCAGGAATCGTGCAGCTCAGCTGGCAATTGTCAAGCAGATGAGCAGACAGTAATCACGCAGCTCAGCAGGCCCAGATCACGTGACTGAGCATGCACTGTTCACGTGGCTGATCATACACTGATCACGTGACTGATCATGCACTGATCACGTGGCATCATGCACTGATCACGTGGCTGATCATACACTGCTCACGTGACTCATGCACTGATCACGTGGCTATCATGCACTGATCACGTGGCTGATCATGCACTGATCACGTGGCTACCATATACTGGTCACGTGACTGATCATGCACTGATCACGTGGCTGATCATGCACTGATCACGTGACTGATCATGCACTGATCACGTGACTGATCATGCACTGATCACGTGGCTATCATGCACTGATCACGTGGCTGATCATGCACTGATCACGTAGCAACCATGTACTGGTCACGTGACTGATCATGCACTGATCACGTAATTGATCATGCACTGATCACGTGGCTGATCATGCACTGATCACGTGGCTGATCACATGATCACGTGACTGATCATGCACTGATCACGTGGCTATCATGCACTGATCACGTGGCTGTCATGCACTGATCACGTGGATATCATGCACTGATCACGTGGCTGATCACACACGATCACGTGACTGATCATGCACTGATCACGTGGCTATCATGCACTGATCACGTGGCTATCATGCACTGATCACGTGGCTGATCATGCAATGATCACGTAGCTACCTTGTACTGGTCACGTAACTGATCATGCACTGATCACGTAATTGATCATGCACTGATCACGTGGCTGATCATGCACTGATCACGTGGCTGATCATGCACTGATCACGTGGCTATCATGCACTGATCACGTGGCTGGACATGCACTGATCACGTGCCTGATCATGCACTGATCACGTGGCTGATCATGCACTGATCACGTGACTGATCATGCACTGATCACGTGGCTGATCATGCACTGATCACGTGACTGATCATGCACTGATCACGTGACTGATCATGCACTGATCACGTGGCTATCATGCACTGCTCACGTGGCTGATCATGCATGATCACGCAGCTACCATGTACTGGTCACATGACTGATCATGCACTGATCACGTGACTGATCATGCAGTGATCACGTGGCTATCATGCACTACTCACGTGGCTGATCATTCAATGATAATGTAGCTACCATGTACAGGTCACCTGAATGATCATACACCCATCAGGTGACTGATCATGCACTGATCACGTGGCTATCATGCACTGATCACGCACTGATCATGCACTGATCACGTCTATATCATGCACTGATCACATGACTGCCATGCACTGATCACGTGGATGATCATACACTAATCTTGTGACAGATCATGCACTGATCACGTGGCTGATCATGCACTGATACGTGACTGAGCATGGACTGATCACATGACTATCATGTAGTGATCACGTGACTTAATGGCGCTGATCATGTGACTGATCATGCGCTGATCATGTTTGCTATCATACACTGATCATGTGCCTCTGGAGGCAATAAACAAAGAGCTGAGTAGGCACGAATCAAACAGTCAGCAGGCAATAATCATGGAACTCAGGTGTGAGGAATCATGCTGCTCAGCTGGCAATAATCAAGCAGCTGAGCAGGCAGGAATTACGCAGCACAGCTGGCAATTGTCAAGCAGATGACAGGCAGGAATCGTGCAGCTCAGCTGGCAATTGTCAAGCAGATGAGCAGACAGTAATCACGCAGCTCAGCAGGCCCAGATCACGTGACTGAGCATGCACTGTTCACGTGGCTGATCATACACTGATCACGTGACTGATCATGCACTGATCACGTGGATATCATGCACTGATCACGTGGCTGATCATACACTGATCACGTGACTCATGCACACATCACGTGGCTGATCATGCACTGCTCACGTGACTGATCATGCACTGATCACGTAGCAACCATGCACTGATCACGTGACTGATCATGCACTGATCACGTAACTGATCATGCACTGATCACGTGACTGATCATGCACTGATCACGTGACTGATCATGCACTGATCACGTGGCTATCATGCACTGCTCACGTGGCTGATCATGCACTGATCACGTGGCAACCATGCACTGATCACGTGACTGATCATGCACTGATCACGTAATTGATCATGCACTGATCACGTGGCTGATCATGCATGATCACGTGACTGATCATGCACTGATCACGTGGCTGATCATGCACTGATCGCGTGGCTGATCATGCACTGATCGCGTGGCTATCATGCACTGATCACGTGGCTGATCACACTATCACATGACTGATCATGCACTGATCGCGTGGCTGATCATGCACTGATCACGTGGCTATCATGCACTGATCACGTGGCTGATCATGCACTGATCACGTAGCTACCATGCACTGATCACGTGACTGATCATGCACTGATCGCGTGATTGATCATGCACTGATCACGTGGCTGATCATGCACTGATCACGTGGCTGATCATGCACTGATCACGTAACTGATCATGCACTGATCACGTGGCTATCATGCACTGATCACGTGGCTGATCATGCACTGATCACGTGCCTGATCATGCACTGATCACGTGGCTGATCATGCACTGATCACGTGACTGATCATGCACTGATCACGTGGCTGATCATGCACTGATCACGTGACTGATCATGCACTGATCACGTGACTGATCATGCACTGATCACGTGGCTATCATGCACTGATCACGTGGCTGATCATGCATGATCACGTAGCTATCATGCACTGGTCACGTGACTGATCATGCACTGATCACGTGACTGATCATGCACTGATCGCGTGGCTGATCATGCACTGATCACGTGACTGATCATGCACTGATCACGTGACTGATCATGCACTGATCACGTGACTGATCATGCACTGATCACGTGACTGATCATGCACTGATCACGTGACTGATCATGCACTGATCGCGTGGCTATCATGCACTGATCACGTGGCTGATCATGCACTGATCACGCAGCTATCATGCACTGGTCACGTGACTGATCATGCACTGATCACGTGACTGATCATGCACTGATCGCGTGGCTATCATGCACTGATCACGTGGCTGATCATGCACTGATCACGTGCTATCATGTACAGATCACGTGACTGATCATGCACTGATCACGTGACTGATCATGCAGTGATCGCGTGGCTATCATGCACTGATCACGTGGCTGATCATGCACTGATCACGTGGCTACCATGTACTGATCACGTGACTGATCATGCACTGATCACGTGACTGATCATGCACTGATCACGTGGCTATCATGCACTGATCACGTGACTGATCATGCACTGATCACGTCTATATCATGCACTGATCACGTGACTGATCATGCACTGATCACGTGGCTGATCACACACTGATCACGTGACTGATCATGCACTGATCGCGTGGCTATCATGCACTGATCACGTGGCTGATCATGCACTGATCACGTAGCTATCATGTACTGATCACGTGACTGATCATGCACTGATCACGTAACTGATCATGCACTGATCACGTGGCTGATCATGCACTGATCACGTGGACTGATCATGCACTGATCACGTGGCTGATCATGCACTGTTCGCGTGGCTGATCATGCACTGATCACGTAGCTATCATGCACTGATCACGTGGCTGATCATGCACTGATCACGTGGCTGATCACACATGATCACGTGACTGATCATGCACTGATCCCGTGGCTGCTCATGCACTGATCACGTGGCTGTCATGCACTGATCACGTGGCTATCATGCACTGATCACGTGGCTGATCACACACTATCACGTGACTGATCATGCACTGATCGCGTGGCTATCATGCACTGATCGCGTGGCTATCATGCACTGATCACGTGGCTTATCAGGCAATGATCGCGTAGCTACCATGTACTGGTCGCGTGACTGATCATGCACTGATCACGTAATTGATCATGCACTGATCACGTGGCTGATCATGCACTGATCGCGTGGCTGATCATGCACTGATCACGTAGCTATCATGCACTGATCACGTGGCTGATCATGCACTGATCACGTGGCTGATCATGCACTGATCACGTGGCTGGACATGCACTGATCACGTGCCTGATCATGCACTGATCACGTGGCTGATCATGCACTGATCACGTGACTGATCATGCACTGATCACGTGACTGATCATGCACTGATCACGTGGCTATCATGCACTGCTCACGTGGCTGATCATGCCATGATCACGCAGCTACCATGTACTGGTCACATGACTGATCATGCACTGATCACGTGACTGATCATGCACTGATCACGTGGCTATCATGCACTACTCACGTGGCTGATCATGCAATGATCATGTAGCTACCATGTACAGGTCACGTGGATGATCATACACCCATCAGGTGACTGATCATGCACTGATCACGTGGCTATCATGCACTGATCACGAGACTGATCATGCACTGATCACGTCTATATCATGCACTGATCACATGGCTGCCCGTGCACTGATCACGTGGATGATCATACACTAATCATGTGACAGATCATGCACTGATCACGTGGCTGATCATGCACTGATACCGTGACTGAGCATGGACTGATCACATGACTATCATGTAGTGATCACGTGACTTAATGGCGCTGATCATGTGACTGATCATGCGCTGATCATGTTTGCTATCATACACTGATCATGTGCCTCTGGAGGCAATAAACAAAGAGCTGAGTAGGCACGAATCAAACAGTCAGCAGGCAATAATCATGGAACTCAGGTGTGAGGAATCATGCTGCTCAGCTGGCAATAATCAAGCAGCTGAGCAGGCAGGAATTACGCAGCACAGCTGGCAATTATCAAACAGATGACAGGCAGGAATCGTGCAGCTCAGCTGGCAATTGTCAAGCAGATGAGCAGACAGTAATCACGCAGCTCAGCAGGCCCAGATCACGTGACTGAGCATGCACTGTTCACGTGGCTGATCACACACTGATCACGTGACTGATCATGCACTGATCACGTGGATATCATGCACTGATCACGTGGCTGATCATACTCTGTTCACGTGACTCATGCACACATCACGTGGCTGATCATGCACTGCTCGCGTGACTGATCATGCACTGATCACGTAGCAACCATATACTGATCACGTGACTGATCATGCACTGATCACGTAACTGATCATGCACTGATCACGTGACTGATCATGCACTGATCACGTGACTGATCATGCACTGATCACGTGGCTATCATGCACTGCTCACGTGGCTGATCATGCAGCGATCACGTGTAACCATGCACTGATCACGTGACTGATCATGCACTGATCACGTATTGATCATGCACTGATCACGTGGCTGATCATGCACTGATCACGTGACTGATCATGCACTGATCACGTGGCTGATCATGCACTGATCGCGTGGCTGATCATGCACTGATCGCGTGGCTATCATGCACTGATCACGTGATCATGCACTGATCACGTAACTGATCATGCACTGATCACGTGCTGATCATGCACTGATCACGTGGCTATCATGCACTGATCACGTGGCTGATCATGCACTGATCGCGTGGCTATCATGCACTGATCACGTGGCTGATCATGCACTGATCACGTAACTGATCATGCACTGATCACGTGGCTGATCATGCACTGATCGCGTGGCTGATCATGCACTGATCACGTGGCTGATCATGCACTGATCACGTGGCTATCATGCACTGATCACGTGGCTGATCATGCACTGATCACGTGGCTGATCATGCACTGATCACGTGGCTGATCATGCACTGATCACGTGACTGATCATGCACTGATCGCGTGGCTGATCATGCACTGATCACGTGACTGATCATGCACTGATCACGTGACTGATCATGCACTGATCACGTGGCTATCATGCACTGATCACGTGGCTGATCATGCACTGATCACGTGCTATCATGCACTGATCACGTGACTGATCATGCACTGATCACGTGCCTGATCATGCACTGATCACGTGGCTGATCATGCACTGATCACGTGGCTGATCATGCACTGATCACGTGACTGATCATGCACTGATCACGTGGCTGATCATGCACTGATCACGTGACTGATCATGCACTGATCACGTGGCTGATCATGCACTGATCACGTGGCTATCATGCACTGATCACGTGGCTGATCATGCACTGATCACGCAGCTATCATGCACTGGTCACGTGACTGATCATGCACTGATCACGTGACTGATCATGCACTGATCACGTGGCTATCATGCACTGATCACGTGGCTGATCATGCACTGATCACGTGCTTCATGCACTGATCACGTGACTGATCATGCACTGATCACGTGACTGATCATGCACTGATCACGTGGCTATCATGCACTGATCACGTGGCTGATCATGCACTGATCACGTGCTATCATGCACTGATCACGTGAATGATCATGCACCCATCACGTGACTGATCATGCACTGATCACGTGGCTATCATGCACTGATCACGTGACTGATCATGCACTGATCACGTGATATCATGCACTGATCACGTGACTGATCATGCACTGATCACGTGGATGATCATGCACTGATCACGTGACTGATCATGCACTGATCACGTGGCTATCATGCACTGATCACGTGGCTGATCATGCACTGATCACGTAGCAATCATGCTGATCACGTGACTGATCATGCACTGATCGCGTGGCTGATCATGCACTGATCACGTGGCTGATCACACTGATCACGTGACTGATCATGCACTGATCACGTGGCTATCATGCACTGATCACGTGGCTGATCATGCACTGATCACGTGGCTGATCATGCACTGATCACGTGGCTGATCATGCACTGATCACGTGACTGATCATGCACTGATCGCGTGGCTGATCATGCACTGATCGCGTGGCTGATCATGCACTGATCACGTGGCTGATCATGCACTGATCACGTAGCTGCCATGCACTGATCACGTGACTGATCATGCACTGATCACGTAACTGATCATGCACTGATCACGTGGCTGATCATGCACTGATCACGTGGCTGATCATGCACTGATCACGTGACTGATCATGCACTGATCACGTGGCTATCATGCACTGATCGCGTGGCTGATCATGCACTGATCACGTGGCTGATCATGCACTGATCACGTGGCTGATCATGCACTGATCACGTGGCTGATCATGCACTGATCACGTGGCTGATCATGCACTGATCACGTGACTGATCATGCACTGATCGCGTGGCTGATCATGCACTGATCGCGTGGCTATCATGCACTGATCACGTGGCTGATCATGCATGATCACGTAGCTATCATGCACTGGTCACGTGACTGATCATGCACTGATCACGTGCCTGATCATGCACTGATCACGTGGCTGATCATGCACTGATCACGTGACTGATGCACTGATCACTGACTGATCATGCACTGATCACGTGGCTGATCATGCACTGATCACGTGGCTGATCATGCACTGATCACGTGACTGATCATGCACTGATCACGTGGCTATCATGCACTGATCACGTGGCTGATCATGCACTGATCACGTAGCTGACCATGCACTGATCACGTGACTGATCATGCACTGATCACGTGACTGATCATGCACTGATCACGTGGCTATCATGCACTGCTCACGTGGCTGATCATGCACTGATCACGCAGCTACCATGTACTGGTCACGTGACTGATCATGCACTGATCACGTGACTGATCATGCAGTGATCGCGTGGCTATCATGAACTACTCGCGTGGCTGATCATGCAATGATCATGTAGCTACCATGTACAGGTCACGTGAATGATCATACACCCATCAGGTGACTGATCATGCACTGATCACGTGGCTATCATGCACTGATCACGAGACTGATCATGCACTGATCACGTCTATATCATGCACTGATCACATGACTGCCATGCACTGATCACGTGGATGATCATACACTAATCATGTGACAGATCATGCACTGATCGCGTGGCTGATCATGCACTGATACGTGACTGAGCATGGACTGATCACATGACTATCATGTAGTGATCACGTGACTTAATGGCGCTGATCATGTGACTGATCATGCGCTGATCATGTTTGCTATCATACACTGATCATGTGCCTCTGGAGGCAATAAACAAAGAGCTGAGTAGGCACGAATCAGTCAGCAGGCAATAATCATGGAACTCAGGTGTGAGGAATCATGCTGCTCAGCTGGCAATAATCAAGCAGCTGAGCAGGCAGGAATTACGCAGCACAGCTGGCAATTGTCAAGCAGATGACAGGCAGGAATCGTGCAGCTCAGCTGGCAATTGTCAAGCAGATGAGCAGACAGTAATCACGCAGCTCAGCAGGCCCAGATCACGTGACTGAGCATGCACTGTTCACGTGGCTGATCATACACTGATCACGTGATGATCATGCACTGATCGCTTGGATATCATGCACTGATCACGTGGCTGATCATACACTGTTCACGTGTCTGACCATGCACTGATCACGTGGCTGATCATACACTGCTCACGTAACTGATCATGCACTGATCGCGTGGCTATCATGCACTGATCACGTGGCTGAACATGCACTGTTCACGTGGCTGATCACACACCTGTCACGTGACATATCCTGCACTGATCACGTGGCACTCATGCACTGATCACGTGGCTGATCATACTCTGCTCACGTAACTCATGCACACATCACGTGGCTATCATGCACTGCTCACGTGGCTCGTCATGGAATGATCACGTGGCAACCATATACTGGTCACGTGACTGATCATGCAAGATCACGTAAATGATCATGCACTGTTCACGTGACTGATCATGTACTGATCACGTGACTGATCATGCACTGATCACGTGGCTATCATGCTCTGCTCACGTGGCTGATCATGCAACGATCACGTGCAACCATGTACTGGTCACGTGACTGATCATGCACTGATCACGTAATTGATCCTGCACTGATCGCGTGGCTCATCATGCACTGATCACGTGGCTGATCACACATATCACGTGACTGATCATGCACTGATCACGTGGCTCTCATGCACTGATCACGTGGCTGTCACACTGATCATGGATATCATGCACTGATCACGTGGCTGATCACCACTGTATCACATGACTGATCATGCACTGATCACGTGGCTATCATGCACTGATCACGTGGCTATCATGCTGATCACGTGGCTATCATGCACTGATCACGTGGCTGATCATGCAATGATCACGCTACCATGTACTGGTCACGTGACTGATCATGCACTGATCACGTAATTGATCATGCACTGATCACGTGGCTGATCATGCACTGATCACGTGGCTGATCATGCACTGATCACATAACTGATCATGCACTGATCACGTGACTGATCATGCACTGATCACGTGGCTATCATGCACTGATCACGTGGCTGACATGCACTGATCACGTGCTGGTCATGCACTGATCACGTGGCTGATCATGCACTGATCACGTGACTGATCATGCACTGATCACGTGTCTGATCATGCACTGATCACGTGGCTATCATGCACTGCTCACGTGGCTGATCATGCATGATCACGCAGCTACCATGTACTGGTCACATGACTGATCATGCACTGATCACGTGACTGATCATGCAGTGATCACGTGGCTATCATGCACTACTCGCGTGGCTGATCATGCAATGATCATGTAGCTACCATGTACAGGTCACGTGAATGATCATTCACCCATCAGGTGACTGATCATGCACTGATCGCGTGGCTATCATGCACTGATCACGAGACTGATCATGCACTGATCACGTCTATATCATGCACTGATCACATGACTGCCCATGCACTGATCACGTGGATGATCATACACTAATCATGTGACAGATCATGCACTGATCACGTGGCTGATCATGCACTGATACCGTGACTGAGCATGGACTGATCACATGACTATCATGTAGTGATCACGTGACTTAATGGCGCTGATCATGTGACTGATCATGCGCTGATCATGTTTGCTATCATACACTGATCATGTGCCTCTGGAGGCAATAAACAAAGAGCTGAGTAGGCACGAATCAAACAGTCAGCAGGCAATAATCATGGAACTCAGGTGTGAGGAATCATGCTGCTCAGCTGGCAATAATCAAGCAGCTGAGCAGGCAGGAATTACGCAGCACAGCTGGCAATTGTCAAGCAGATGACAGGCAGGAATCGTGCAGCTCAGCTGGCAATTGTCAAGCAGATGAGCAGACAGTAATCACGCAGCTCAGCAGGCCCAGATCACGTGACTGAGCATGCACTGTTCACGTGGCTGATCATACACTGATCACGTGATGATCATGCACTGATCACGTGGCTGATCATGCACTGTTCACGTGTCTGACCATGCACTGATCACGTGGCTGATCATACACTGCTCACGTGACTGATCATGCACTGATCACGTGGCTATCATGCACTGATCACGTGGCTGAACATGCACTGTTCACGTGGCTGATCACACACCTCACGTGACATATCATGCACTGATCACGTGGCACTCATGCACTGATCACGTGGCTGATCATACTCTGCTCACGTAACTCATGCACACATCGCGTGGCTATCATGCACTGCTCACGTGGCTGTCATGGAATGATCACGTAGCTACCATATGGTCACGTGACTGATCATGCACTGATCACGTAAATGATCATGCACTGTTCACGTGACTGATCATGCACTGATCACGTGACTGATCATGCACTGACCGCGTGGCTATCATGCTCTGCTCACGTGGCTGATCATGCACTGATCACGTGGCTGATCATGCACTGATCACGTGACTGATCATGCACTGATCACGTGGCTGATCATGCACTGATCACGTGGCTATCATGCACTGATCACGTGGCTGATCATGCACTGATCACGTGACTGATCATGCACTGATCACGTGGCTGATCATGCACTGATCGCGTGGCTGATCATGCACTGATCACGTGACTGATCATGCACTGATCACGTGACTGATCATGCACTGATCACGTGGCTGATCATGCACTGATCACGTGGCTGATCATGCACTGATCACGTGGCTGATCATGCATGATCACGGCACTTCATGTACTGATCACGTGGCTGATCATGCACTGATCGCGTGGCTGATCATGCACTGATCACGTGGCTGATCATGCACTGATCACGTGGCTGATCATGCACTGATCACGTGGCTGATCATGCACTGATCACGTGGCTGATCATACACTGATCACGTGACTATCATGCACTGATCGCGTGGCTATCATGCACTGATCACGTGGCTGATCATGCACTGATCACGTAACTCATGCACTGATCACGTGGCTATCATGCACTGATCACGTGGCTGATCATGCAATGATCACGTGCTACCATGTACTGGTCACGTGACTGATCATGCACTGATCACGTACTGATCATGCACTGATCACGTGACTGATCATGCACTGATCACGTGACTGATCATGCACTGATCACGTGGCTATCATGCACTGATCACGTGGCTGATCATGCACTGATCACGTAGCTACCATGTACAGGTCACGTGACTGATCATGCACTGATCACGTAACTGATCATGCACTGATCGCGTGGCTCATCATGCACTGATCACGTGGCTGATCACACATGATCACGTGACTGATCATGCACTGATCACGTGGCTATCATGCACTGATCACGTGACTGTCATGCACTGATCACGTGGCTGATCATGCACGATCACATGACTGATCATGCACTGATCACGTGGCTGATCATGCACTGATCGCGTGGCTATCATGCACTGATCACGTGGCTGATCATGCACTGATCACGTGGCTATCATGCACTGTCACAGACTGATCATGCACTGATCGCGTGGCTGATCATGCACTGATCGCGTGGCTGATCATGCACTGATCACGTGGCTGATCATGCACTGATCACGTTGATCATGCACTGATCACGTGACTGATCATGCACTGATCACGTGCTATCATGCACTGATCACGTGGCTGTCATGCACTGATCACGTGGCTGATCATACACTGATCACGTGACTGATCATGCACTGATCGCGTGGCTATCATGCACTGATCACGTGGCTGATCATGCAATGATCACGTGCAACCATATACTGGTCACGTGACTGATCATGCACTGATCACGTGAATGATCATGCACTGATCACGTGGCTGATCATGCACTGATCACGTGACTGATCATGCACTGATCACGTGTATCATGCACTGCCGTGGCTGATCATGCAATGATCACGTAGCAACCATGTACTGGCACGTGACTGATCATGCACTGATCACGTAATTGATCATGCACTGATCACGTGGCTCATCATGCACTGATCACGTGGCTGATCACACATCACGTGACTGATCATGCACTGATCCCGTGGCTCATGCACTGATCACGTGGCTGTCATGCACTGATCACGTGGATATCATGCACTGATCACGTGGCTGATCACACTATCACATGACTGATCATGCACTGATCACGTGGCTATCATGCACTGATCGCGTGGCTATCATGCACTGATCACGTGGCTGATCAGGCAATGATCACGTGGCTACCATGTACTGATCACGTGACTGATCATGCACTGATCATGAATTGATCATGCACTGATCACGTGGCTGATCATGCACTGATCACGTGGCTGATCATGCACTGATCACGTGACTATCATGCACTGATCGCGTGGCTGATCATGCACTGATCACGTGGCTGATCATGCACTGATCACGTGACTATCATGCACTGATCACGTGGCTATCATGCACTGATCACGTGGCTGATCATGCATGATCACGCAGCTACCATGCACTGGTCACGTGACTGATCATGCACTGATCACGTGACTGATCATGCAGTGATCGCGTGGCTATCATGAACACTCACGTGGCTGATCATGCAATGATCATGTAGCTACCATGTACAGGTCACGTGAATGATCATACACCCATCAGGTGACTGATCATGCACTGATCACGTGGCTATCATGCACTGATCACGAGACTGATCATGCACTGTTCACGTCTATATCATGCACTGATCACATGACTGCCCGTGCACTGATCACGTGGATGATCATACACTAATCTTGTGACAGATCATGCACTGATCACGTGGCTGATCATGCACTGATACCGTGACTGAGCATGGACTGATCACATGACTATCATGTAGTGATCACGTGACTTAATGGCGCTGATCATGTGACTGATCATGCGCTGATCATGTTTGCTATCATACACTGATCATGTGCCTCTGGAGGCAATAAACAAAGAGCTGAGTAGGCACGAATCAAACAGTCAGCAGGCAATAATCATGGAACTCAGGTGTGAGGAATCATGCTGCTCAGCTGGCAATAATCAAGCAGCTGAGCAGGCAGGAATCGTGCAGCTCAGCTGGCAATTGTCAAGCAGATGAGCAGACAGTAATCACGCAGCTCAGCAGGCCCAGATCACGTGACTGAGCATGCACTGATCACGTGGCTGATCATACACTGATCACGTGACTGATCATGCACTGATCACGTGGCTGATCATACACTGTTCACGTGTCTGATCATGCACTGATCACGTGGCTATCATGCACTGATCACGTAGCTGACCATGCACTGATCACGTGGCTGATCACACACTGTCACGTGACATATCATGCACTGATCACGTGGCACTCATGCACTGATCACGTGGCTGATCATACTCTGCTCACATAACTCATGCACACATCACGTGGCTATCATGCACTGCACGTGGCTCGTCATGGAATGATCACGTAGCAACCATATACTGCGTGACTGATCATGCATGATCACGTGACTGATCATGCACTGTTCACGTGACTGATCATACTGATCACGTGACTGATCATGCACTGATCACGTGGCTATCATGCACTGCTCGCGTGGCTGATCATGCAACGATCGCGTGCAACCATGTACTGGTCACGTGACTGATCATGCACTGATCACGTAATTGATCCTGCACTGATCACGTGGCTCATCATGCACTGATCACGTGGCTGATCACACATGTATCACGTGACTGATCATGCACTGATCCCGTGGCTCTCATGCACTGATCACGTGGCTGTCATGCACTGATCACGTGGATATCATGCACTGATCCGTGGCTGATCACACGTATCACATGACTGATCATGCACTGATCGCGTGGCTATCATGCACTGATCACGTGGCTATCATGCACTGATCACGTGGCTGATCAGCAATGATCACGTAGCTACCATGCACTGGTCACGTGACTGATCATGCACTGATCACGTGATTGATCATGCACTGATCATGTGGCTGATCATGCACTGATCACGTGGCTGATCATACACTGATCACGTAACTGATCATGCACTGATCACGTGACTGATCATGCACTGATCACGTGGCTATCATGCACTGATCACGGCTGGATCATACACTGATCACGTGCCTGGTGTCACTGATCACGTGGCTGATCATGCACTGATCACGTGACTGATCATGCACTGATCACGTGTCTGATCATGCACTGATCGCGTGGCTATCATGCACTGCTCACGTGGCTGATCATCCATGATCGCGCAGCTACCATGTACTGGTCACATGACTGATCATGCACTGATCGCGTGACTGATCATGCAGTGATCGCGTGGCTATCATGAACTACTCACGTGGCTGATCATGCAATGATCATGCTACCATGTACAGGTCACGTGAATGATCATACACCCATCAGGTGACTGATCATGCACTGATCACGTGGCTATCATGCACTGATCACGAGACTGATCATGCACTGTTCACGTCTATATCATGCACTGATCACATGACTGCCCGTGCACTGATCACGTGGATGATCATACACTAATCTTGTGACAGATCATGCACTGATCACGTGGCTGATCATGCACTGATACCGTGACTGAGCATGGACTGATCACATGACTATCATGTAGTGATCACGTGACTTAATGGCGCTGATCATGTGACTGATCATGCGCTGATCATGTTTGCTATCATACACTGATCATGTGCCTCTGGAGGCAATAAACAAAGAGCTGAGTAGGCACGAATCAAACAGTCAGCAGACAATCATGGAACTCAGGTGTGAGGAATCATGCTGCTCAGCTGGCAATAATCAAGCAGCTGAGCGGGCAGGAATTACGCAGCACAGCTGGCAATGTCAAGCAGATGACAGGCAGGAATCGTGCAGCTCAGCCGGCAATTGTCAAGCAGATGAGCAGACAGTAATCACGCAGCTCAGCAGGCCCAGATCACGTGACTGAGCATGCACTGTTCACGTGGCTGATCATACACTGATCGCGTGATGATCATGCACTGATCGCTTGGATATCATGCACTGATCACGTGGCTGATCATACACTGTTCACGTGTCTGACCATGCACTGATCACGTGGCTGATCATACACTGCTCACGTAACTGATCATGCACTGATCACGTGGCTATCATGCACTGATCACGTGGCTGAACATGCACTGTTCACGTGGCTGATCACACACTGTCACGTGACATATCATGCACTGATCACGTGGCACTCATGCACTGATCACGTGGCTGATCATACTCTGCTCACGTAACTCATGCACACATCGCGTGGCTATCATGCACTGCTCACGTGGCTCGTCATGGAATGATCACGTAGCAACCATATACTGGTAGCGTGACTGATCATGCAAAGATCACGTAAATGATCATGCACTGTTCACGTGACTGATCATGTACTGATCGCGTGACTGATCATGCACTGACCGCGTGGCTATCATGCTCTGCTCACGTGGCTGATCATGCAGCGATCACGTAGCAACCATGTACTGGTCACGTGACTGATCATGCACTGATCACGTAATTGATCCTGCACTGATCACGTGGCTCATCATGCACTGATCACGTGGCTGATCACACATGTATCGCGTGACTGATCATGCACTGATCCCGTGGCTCTCATGCACTGATCACGTGGCTGTCATGCACTGATCACGTGGATATCATGCAATCGTGGCTGATCACACTGCGTATCACGTGACTGATCATGCACTGATCACGTGGCTATCATGCACTGATCACGTGGCTATCATGCACTGATCGCGTGGCTGATCAGGCAATGATCACGTGGCTACCATGTACTGGTCACGTGACTGATCATGCACTGATCACGTAATTGATCATGCACTGATCACGTGGCTGATCATGCACTGATCACGTGGCTGATCATACACTGATCACGTAACTGATCATGCACTGATCACGTGGCTATCATGCACTGATCACTTGGCTGGACATGCACTGATCACGTGCCTGGTCATGCACTGATCGCGTGGCTGATCATGCACTGATCACGTGACTGATCATGCGCTGATCTCGTGTCTGATCATGCACTGATCACGTGGCTATCATGCACTGCTCACGTGGCTGATCATGCCATGATCGCGCAGCTACCATGTACTGGTCACATGACTGATCATGCACTGATCGCGTGACTGATCATGCAGTGATCACGTGGCTATCATGAACTACTCACGTGGCTGATCATGCAATGATCATGTAGCTACCATGTACAGTCACGTGAATGATCATACACCATCAGGTGACTGATCATGCACTGATCACGTGGCTATCATGCACGGATCACGAGACTGATCATGCACTGTTCACGTCTATATCATGCACTGATCACATGACTGCCCGTGCACTGATCACGTGGATGATCATACACTAATCTTGTGACAGATCATGCACTGATCACGTGGCTGATCATGCACTGATACCGTGACTGAGCATGGACTGATCACATGACTATCATGTAGTGATCACGTGACTTAATGGCGCTGATCATGTGACTGATCATGCGCTGATCATGTTTGCTATCATACACTGATCATGTGCCTCTGGAGGCAATAAACAAAGAGCTGAGTAGGCACGAATCAAACAGTCAGCAGGCAATAATCATGGAACTCAGGTGTGAGGAATCATGCTGCTCAGCTGGCAATAATCAAGCAGCTGAGCAGGCAGGTACGCAGCACAGCTGGCAATTGTCAAGCAGATGACAGGCAGGAATCGTGCAGCTCAGCTGGCAATTGTCAAGCAGATGAGCAGACAGTAATCACGCAGCTCAGCAGGCCCAGATCACGTGACTGAGCATGCACTGTTCGCGTGGCTGATCATACACTGATCGCGTGATGATCATGCACTGATCACTTGGATATCATGCACTGATCACGTGGCTGATCATACACTGTTCACGTGTCTGACCATGCACTGATCACGTGGCTGATCACACTGCTCACGTAACTGATCATGCACTGATCACGTGGCTATCATGCACTGATCACGTGGCTGATCACACACTGATCACGTGACATATCATGCACTGATCACGTGGCACTCATGCACTGATCACGTGGCTGATCATACTCTGCTCGCGTAACTCATGCACACATCACGTGGCTATCATGCACTGCTCACGTGGCTCGTCATGGAATGATCGCGTAGCAACCATATACTGTGCGTGACTGATCATGCAAAGATCCGTAAATGATCATGCACTGTTCACGTGATCATGTACTGATCACGTGACTGATCATGCACTGACCGTGGCTATCATGCTCTGCTCACGTGGCTGATCATGCAGCGATCACGTAGCAACCATGTACTGGTCGCGTGACTGATCATGCACTGATCACGTATTGATCCTGCACTGATCACGTGTCATCATGCACTGATCACGTGGCTGATCACACATGTATCACGTGACTGATCATGCACTGATCACGTGGCTCTCATGCACTGATCACGTGGCTGTCATGCACTGATCACGTGGATATCATGCACTGATCACGTGGCTGATCACCTGCGTATCACATGACTGATCATGCACTGATCACGTGGCTATCATGCACTGATCACGTGACTATCATGCACTGATCACGTGGCTGATCAGGCAATGATCACGTGGCTACCATGCACTGGTCACGTGACTGATCATGCACTGAGCGCGTAATTGATCATGCACTGATCATGTGGCTGATCATGCACTGATCACGTGGCTGATCATACACTGATCACGTAACTGATCATGCACTGATCACGTGACTGATCATGCACTGATCGCGTGGCTATCATGCACTGATCACTTGGCTGAACATGCACTGATCCGCGTGCCTGGTCATGCACTGATCACGTGGCTGATCATGCACTGATCACGTGACTGATCATGCACTGATCACGTGGCTGATCATGCACTGATCACGTGGCTGATCATACACTGATCGTGCCTGGTCATGCACTGATCGCGTGGCTGATCATGCACTGATCACGTGACTGATCATGCACTGATCACGTGGCTGATCATGCACTGATCCGCGTGGCTATCATGCACTGCACGCGGCTGATCATGCCATGATCACACAGCTACCATGTACTGGTCACATGACTGATCATGCACTGATCACGTGACTGATCATGCAGTGATCACGTGGCTATCATGAACTACTCACGTGGCTGATCATGCAATGATCATGTAGCTACCATGTACAGGTCACGTGAATGATCATACACCCATCAGGTGACTGATCATGCACTGATCACGTGGCTATCATGCACTGATCACGAGACTGATCATGCACTGTTCACGTCTATATCATGCACTGATCACATGACTGCCATGCACTGATCACGTGGATGATCATACACTAATCTTGTGACAGATCATGCACTGATCACGTGGCTGATCATGCACTGATACCGTGACTGAGCATGGACTGATCACATGACTATCATGTAGTGATCACGTGACTTAATGGCGCTGATCATGTGACTGATCATGCGCTGATCATGTTTGCTATCATACACTGCTCATGTGCCTCTGGAGGCAATAAACAAAGAGCTGAGTAGGCACGAATCAAACAGTCAGCAGGCAATAATCATGGAACTCAGGTGTGAGGAATCATGCTGCTCAGCTGGCAATAATCAAGCAGCTGAGCAGGCAGGAATTACGCAGCACAGCTGGCAATTGTCAAGCAGATGACAGGCAGGAATCGTGCAGCTCAGCTGGCAATTGTCAAGCAGATGAGCAGACAGTAATCACGCAGCTCAGCAGGCCCAGATCACGTGACTGAGCATGCACTGTTCACGTGGCTGATCATACACTGATCACGTGACTGATCATGCACTGATCACTTGGAATCATGCACTGATCACGTGGCTGATCATACACTGATCACGTGGCTCATGCACTGATCACGTGGCTATCATACACTGCTCACGTGACTGATCATGGAATGATCACGTGGCTACCATGCACTGATCACGTGGCTGAACATGCACTGTTCGCGTGGCTGATCATGCACTGTTCGCGTGGCTGATCATGCACTGATCACGTGACTGATCATGCTGATCACGTGGCTATCATGCACTGCTCACGTGGCTGATCGCTACTGAATGATCACGTAGCAACCATGTACTGGTCGCGTGACTGATCATGCACTGATCACGTAATGATCCTGCACTGATCACGTGGCTCATCATGCACTGATCACGTGGCTGATCATGCATGATCACGTGACTGATCATGCACTGATCGTGGCTGCTCATGCACTGATCACGTGGCTGATCATGCACTGATCACGTGGCTATCATGCACTGATCACGTGGCTGATCACACGCATATCACATGACTGATCATGCACTGATCACGTGGCTGATCATGCACTGATCACGTGGCTATCATGCACTGATCACGTGGCTGATCAGGCAATGATCACGACAGCTACCATGTACTGGTCACGTGACTGATCATGCACTGATCAGCGTAATTGATCATGCACTGATCACGTGGCTGATCATGCACTGATCGCGTGGCTGATCATGCACTGATCACGTGGCTGATCATGTGATCACGTGGCTGATCGCACTGATCACGTGCTGGTATCATGCTGATCACGTGGCTGATGCACTGATCACGTGGCTGATCATGCACTGATCGCGTGGCTGATCATGCACTGATCACGTGACTGATCATGCACTGATCACGTGACTGATCATGCACTGATCGCGTGGCTATCATGCACTGCTCACGTGGCTGATCATGCCATGATCACGCGGCTACCATGTACTGGTCACGTGACTGATCATGCACTGATCACGTGTCTGATCATGCAGTGATCGCGTGGCTATCATGAACTACTCACGTGGCTGATCATGCAATGATCATGTGCTACCATGTACAGGTCACGTGAATGATCATACACCATCAGGTGACTGATCATGCACTGATCGCGTGGCTATCATGCACTGATCACGAGACTGATCATGCACAGTTCACGTCTATATCATGCACTGATCACATGACTGCCCATGCACTGATCACGTGGATGATCATACACTAATCTTGTGACAGATCATGCACTGATCACGTGGCTGATCATGCACTGATACCGTGACTGAGCATGGACTGATCACGTGACTATCATGTAGTGATCACGTGACTTAATGGCGCTGATCATGTGGCTGATCATGCGCTGATCATGTTTGCTATCATACACTGATCATGTGCCTCTGGAGGCAATAAACAAAGAGCTGAGTAGGCACGAATCAAACAGTCAGCAGGCAATAATCATGGAACACAGTGTGAGGAATCATGCTGCTCAGCTGGCAATAATCAAGCAGCTGAGCAGGCAGGAATTATGCAGCACAGCTGGCAATTGTCAAGCAGATGACAGGCAGGAATCGTGCAGCTCAGCTGGCAATTGTCAAGCAGATGAGCAGACAGTAATCACGCAGCTCAGCAGGCCCAGATCACGTGACTGAGCATGCACTGTTCACGTGGCTGATCACACACTGATCACGTGACTGATCATGCACTGATCACGTGGCATCATGCACTGATCACGTGGCTGATCATGCACTGATCACGTGACTCATGCACTGATCACGTGGCTATCATGCACTGCTCACGTGACTGATCATGCACTGATCACGTAGCTGCCATGCACTGATCACGTGGCTGATCATGCACTGATCACGTAAATGATCATGCACTGATCACGTGACTGATCATGCACTGATCACGTGACTGATCATGCACTGATCACGTGGCTATCATGCACTGCTCGCGTGGCTGATCATGCACTGATCACATGAGCAACCATGTACTGGTCACGTGACTGATCATGCACTGATCACGTAACTGATCATGCACTGATCACGTGGCTGATCACACTGATCACGTGGCTGATCATGCACTGATCACGTGGCTATCATGCACTGATCACGTGGCTGATCATGCACTGATCACGTGGATATCATGCACTGATCGCGTGACTGATCATGTATCACGTGACTGATCATGCACTGATCACGTGGCTGATCATGCACTGATCACGTGGCTATCATGCACTGATCACGTGGCTGATCATGCACTGATCACGTAGCTATCATGCACTGATCACGTGACTGATCATGCACTGATCACGTGTTGATCATGCACTGATCACGTGGCTGATCATGCACTGATCACGTGGCTGATCATGCACTGATCACGTAACTGATCATGCACTGATCACGTGGCTGATCATGCACTGATCACGTGGCTGGTCATACTGATCACGTGGCTGATCATGCACGATCACGTGGCTGATCATGCACTGATCACGTGACTGATCATGCACTGATCACGTGGCTGATCATGCACTGATCGCGTGGCTGATCATGCACTGATCACGTGGCTATCATGCACTGATATCGAGACTGATCATGCACTGTTCACGTCTATATCATGCACTGATCACATGACTCCCATGCACTGATCACGTGGATGATCATACACTAATCTTGTGACAGATCATGCACTGATCACGTGGCTGATCATGCACTGATACCGTGACTGAGCATGGACTGATCACATGACTATCATGTAGTGATCACGTGACTTAATGGCGCTGATCATGTGACTGATCATGCGCTGATCATGTTTGCTATCATACACTGATCATGTGCCTCTGGAGGCAATAAACAAAGAGCTGAGTAGGCACGAATCAGTCAGCAGGCAATAATCATGGAACTCAGGTGTGAGGAATCATGCTGCTCAGCTGGCAATAATCAAGCAGCTGAGCAGGCAGGAATTACGCAGCACAGCTGGCAATTGTCAAGCAGATGACAGGCAGGAATCGTGCAGCTCAGCTGGCAATTGTCAAGCAGATGAGCAGACAGTAATCACGCAGCTCAGCAGGCCCAGATCACGTGACAGAGCATGCACTGTTCACGTGGCTGATCATACACTGATCGCGTGATGATCATGCACTGATCACTTGGATATCATGCACTGATCACGTGGCTGATCATACACTGTTCACGTGTCTGACCATGCACTGATCACGTGGCTGATCATACACTGCTCGCGTAACTGATCATGCACTGATCGCGTGGCTATCATGCACTGATCACGTGGCTGAACATGCACTGTTCACGTGGCTGATCACACACCTGTCGCGTGACATATCATGCACTGATCACGTGGCACTCACTGATCACGTGGCTGATCATACTCTGCTCACGTAACTCATGCACACATCACGTGGCTATCATGCACTGCTCGCGTGGCTCGTCATGGAATGATCACGTAGCAACCATATACTGGTCACGTGACTGATCATGCAAAGATCACGTAAATGATCATGCACTGTTCACGTGACTGATCATGTACTGATCGCGTGACTGATCATGCACTGATCACGTGGCTATCATGCTCTGCTCACGTGGCTGATCATGCAACGATCACGTAGCAACCATGTACTGGTCACGTGACTGATCATGCACTGATCACGTAATTGATCCTGCACTGATCACGTGGCTCATCATGCACTGATCACGTGGCTGATCACACTGTATCACGTGACTGATCATGCACTGATCCGTGGCTCTCATGCACTGATCGCGTGGCTGTCATGCACTGATCACGTGGATATCATGCACTGATCGCGTGGCTGATCACACACGTGATCACGTGACTGATCATGCACTGATCACGTGGCTATCATGCACTGATCACGTGGCTGATCATGCACTGATCACGTGGCTATCATGCACTGATCGCGTGGCTGATCAGGCAATGATCGCGTAGCTACCATGTACTGGTCACGTGACTGATCATGCACTGATCGTGACTGATCATGCACTGATCATGTGGCTGATCATGCACTGATCACGTGGCTGATCATGCACTGATCACATGCTGATCATGCACTGATCACGTGACTGATCATGCACTGATCACGTGGCTATCATGCACTGATCACGTGGCTGGATCATGCACTGATCACGTGCCTGATCATGCACTGATCACGTGGCTGATCATGCACTGATCACGTGACTGATCATGCACTGATCACGTGACTGATCATGCACTGATCGCGTGGCTATCATGCACTGATCACGTGGCTGATCATGCATGATCACGCAGCTACCATGTACTGGTCACATGACTGATCATGCACTGATCACGTGACTGATCATGCAGTGATCGCGTGGCTATCATGAACTACTCACGTGGCTGATCATGCAATCAGTGTAGCTACCATGTACAGGTCACGTGAATGATCATCCACCCATCAGGTGACTGATCATGCACTGATCGCGTGGCTATCATGCACTGATCAAGACTGATCATGCACTGTTCACGTCTATATCATGCACTGATCACATGACTGCCCGTGCACTGATCACGTGGATGATCATACACTAATCTTGTGACAGATCATGCACTGATCACGTGGCTGATCATGCACTGATCACGTGACTGAGCATGGACTGATCACATGACTATCATGTAGTGATCACGTGACTTAATGGCGCTGATCATGTGACTGATCATGCGCTGATCATGTTTGCTATCATACACTGATCATGTGCCTCTGGAGGCAATAAACAAAGAGCTGAGTAGGCACGAATCAAACAGTCAGCAGGCAATAATCATGGAACTCAGGTGTGAGGAATCATGCTGCTCAGCTGGCAATAATCAAGCAGCTGAGCAGGCAGGAATTACGCAGCACAGCTGGCAATTGTCAAGCAGATGACAGGCAGGAATCGTGCAGCTCAGCTGGCAATTGTCAAGCAGATGAGCAGACAGTAATCACGCAGCTCAGCGGGCCCAGATCACGTGACTGAGCATGCACTGTTCACGTGGCTGATCATACACTGATCACGTGATGATCATGCACTGATCACGTGGCTGATCATACACTGTTCACGTGTCTGACCATGCACTGATCACGTGGCTGATCATACACTGCTCACGTAACTGATCATGCACTGATCACGTGGCTATCATGCACTGATCACGTGGCTGAACATGCACTGTTCACGTGGCTGATCACACACTGTCACGGCTGATCATGCACTGATCGTGGCACTCATGCACTGATCACGTGGCTGATCATGCTCTGCTCACGTAACTCATGCACACATCACGTGGCTATCATGCACTGCTCACGTGGCTCGTCATGGAATGATCATAGCAACCATATACTGTACCCGTGACTGATCATGCAAAGATCACGTAAATGATCATGCACTGTTCACGTGACTGATCATGCACTGATCACGTGACTGATCATGCACTGATCACGTGGCTATCATGCTATACTGCTCACGTGGCTGATCATGCACTGATCACGTGGCTATCATGCACTGATCACGTGGCTATCATGCACTGATCACGTGGCTTATCATGCACTGATCACGTGGCTATCATGCTGATCACGTGACTGATCATGCACTGATCACGTGGCTGATCATGCACTGATCACGTGGCTGATCATGCACTGATCACGTGGCTGATCATGCACTGATCACGTGACTGATCATGCACTGATCACGTGACTGATCATGCACTGATCGTGTCTGATCATGCACTGATCACGTGGCTATCATGCACTGATCACGTGGCTGATCATGCCATGATCACGCCTCTACCATGTACTGGTCACATGATTGATCATGCACTGATCACGTGGCTGATCATACACTGCTCACGTAACTGATCATGCACTGATCCGTGGCTGATCATGCACTGATCACGTGGCTGAACATGCACTGTTCACGTGGCTGATCATGCACTG
>NW_026894959.1:0-47605 GCF_032452875.1 Bos javanicus
AATCAGTCAGCAGGCAATAATCATGGAACTCGGCTCTGAGGAATCATGCTGCTCAGCTGGCCATAATCAAGTGATGAGCAGGCAGGAATTACGCAGCACAGCTGGCAATTGTCAAGGAGATGACAGGCAGGAATCGTGCAGCTCAGCACTGGCAAATTGTCTGACAGATGAGCAGACAGTAATCACGCAGCTCAGCAGGCCCTGATCATGACTGAGCATGCACTGTTCACGTGGCTGATCACACACCTGATCATGGCTGATCATGCACTGATCACGTGACTGACCATCACACTGATCACGTGACTGATGCACTGATCACATGGCTCATCATGCACACATCACGTGGCTATCATGCACTGCTCACGTGGCTGATCTGGCAATGATCGTAGCTACCATGTACTGGTCACGTGACTGATCATGCACTGATCACGTAATTGATCATGCACTGATCACGTGTCTGATCATGCACTGATCACGTGGCTGATCATGCACTGATCACGTGACTGATCATGCACTGTCATCCGTGACTGATCATGCACTGATCACGTGGCTATCATGCACTGATCACTTGGCTGGACATACACTGATCACGTGGCTGGTCATGCACTGATCACGTGGCTGATCATGCACTGATCACGTGACTGATCATGCACTGATCACGTGTCTGATCATGCACTGATCACGTGGCTATCATGCACTGCTCACGTGGCTGATCATGCATGATCACGCAGCTACCATGTACTGGTCACATGACTGATCATGCACTGATCACGTGACTGATCATGCACTGATCACGTGGCTATCATGCACTACTCACGTGGCTGATCATGCAATGATCGTAGCTACCATGTACAGGTCACGTGTGATCATACACTCCAGGTGACTGATCATGCACTGATCACGTGGCTATCATGCACTGATCACGTGACTGATCATGCACTGATCACGTCTATATCATCCACTGATCACATGACTGCCCATGCTGATCACGTGGATGATCATGCACTAATCTTGTGACTGATCATGCACTGATCACGTGGCTGATCATGCACTGATACCGTGACTGAGCATGGACTGATCACATGACTATCATGTAGTGATCACGTGACTTAATGGCACTGATCATGTGACTGATCATGCGCTGATCATGTTTGCTATCATACACTGATCATGTGCCTCTGGAGGCAATAAACAAAGATCTGAGTAGGCACGAATCATACAGTCAGCAGGCAATAATCATGGAACTCAGGTGTTAGGAATCATGCTGCTCAGCTGGCAATAATCAAGCAGCTGAGCAGGCAGGACTTACACAGCACAGCTGGCAATTGTCAAGCAGATGACAGGCAGGAATCGTGCAGCTCAGCTGCAATTGTCAAGCAGATGAGCAGACAGTAATCACGCAGCTCAGCAGGCCCTGATCACGTGACTGAGCATGCACTGTTCACGTGGCTGATCAAACACTGATCACGTGATTGATCATGCACTGATCACGGATATCATGCACTGATCACGTGGCTGATCATACACTGTTCACGTGTCTGACCATGCACTGATCACGTGGCTGATCATACACTGCTCACGTAACTGATCATGCACTGATCACGTGGCTATCATGCACTGATCACGTGGCTGAACATGCACTCACGTGGCTGATCACACCTGTCACGTGACATATCATGCACGGATCACGTGGCACTCATGCACTGATCACGTGGCTGATCATACACTGATCACGTAACTCATCATGCACATCACGTGGCTATCATGCACTGCTCACGTGGCTGTGGAATGATCACGAAGCTACCATATACTGGTCACGTGACTGATCATGCACAGATCACGTAAATGATCATGCACTCTTCACGTGACTGATCATGTACTGATCACGTGACTGATCATGCTGATCACGTGGCTATCATGCACTGCTCACGTGGCTGATCATGCAGATCATGTAACCATGTACTGGTCACGTGACTGATCATGCACTGATCACGTAATTGATCCTGCACTGATCACGTGGCTCATCATGCACTGATCACGTGGCTGATCAGACACGTATCACGTGACTGATCATTTACTGATCACGTGACTAATCATGCATGATCACGTGGCTATCCTGCACTGTCACGGTCCTGTGCACTGATCACGTGACTGATCACACATGATCACGTGACTGATCATGCACTGATCACGTGGCTATCATGCACTGATCACGTGGCTGATCATGCACTGATCACGTGGCTACCATGTACTGGTCACGTGACTGATCATGCACTGATCAGGTGGCTGATCATGCTCTGATCACGTGACTGATCATGCACTGCTCACGTGCTGATCATGCAATGATCACGCACTACCATGTACTGGTCACATGACTGATCATGCACTGATCACGTAATTGATCATGCACTGATCACTGGCTTATCATGCACTGATCATGTGACTGATCATGTTTGGTGTCACACACTGATCATGTGCCTCTGGAGGCAATGAACATAGAGCTGAGTAGGCACGAATCAGTCAGCAGGCTATAATCATGGAACTCAGCTCTGAGAAATCATGCTGCTCAGCTGGCAATAATCAAGTAGATGAGCAGGCAGGAATTACGTAGCACAGGTGGCAATTGTCAAGCAGATGACAGGCAGGGATCGGCAGCTCAGCTGGCAATTGTCAAGCAGATGAGCAGACAGTAATCACGCAGCTCAGCAGGCCTGATCACGTGACTGAGCATGCACTGTTCACATGGCTGATCATACACCTATCACGTGACTGATCATGCACTGATCATGTGACTGATCATGCACTGATCACGTAGCTGATCATGCACTGATCACTTGGCTGATCATGCACTCATCACGGGACTGATCGTGCACTGATCACGTGCTGATCATGCATTGATCATATGACTGACATGCACTGATCACGTGGATGATCATGCACTGATCACGTGATGATCATGCACTGATCACGTGACTGATCATGCACTGATCACGTGGCTGATCATGCACTGATCGTGGCTATCATGCACTGCTCACGTGGCTGATCATGCAATGATCACGTGCTTCTGTCATGCTGGTCACGTGACTGATCATGCACTGATCACGTGGCTGATCATGCACTGATCACGTGACTGATCATGCACTGATCACGTGGCTATCATGCACTGATCACGTGGCTGATCATGCACTGATCACGTGACTGATCATGCACTGATCCACGTGGCTGATCATGCACTGATCACGTGACTGATCATGCACTGATCTGGTGACTGATCATGCACTGATCACGTGGCTATCATGCACTGATCACGTGGCTGATCATGCACTGATCACGTGGCTGATCATGCACTGATCACGTGGCTGATCATGCACTGATCACGTAACTGATCATGCACTGATCACGTGGCTATCATGCACTGATCACGTGGCTGATCATGCACTGATCACGTGGCTGATCACACACACTGTCACGTGACTATCATGCACTGATCACGTGGCACTCATGCACTGATCACGTGGCTGATCATACACTGCTCACGTAACTGATCATGCACTGATCACGTGGCTATCATGCACTGATCAAGTGGCTTCATCGCAGACGATCACGTAGCTGCCACTACTGATCACGGCTGATCATGCACTGATCACGTAAATGATCATGCACTGATCACGTGACTGATCATGCACAGATCACGTGACTGATCATGCACTGATCACGTGGCTATCATGCACTGCTCACGTGGCTGATCATGCAACGATCACGTAGCTACCATGTACTGGTCACGTGACTGATCATGCACTGATCACGTAATTGATCATGCACTGATCGTGGCTCATCATGCTGATCACGTGGCAACACGTATCACGTGACTGATCATGCACTGATCACGTGACTGATCATGCACTGATCACGTGGCTATCATGCACTGATCACGTGGATATCATGCACTGATCACGTGGCTGATCATGCACTGATCACGTGACTGATCATGCACTGATCACGTGGCTATCATGCACTGATCACGTGGCTGATCATGCACTGATCACGTGGCTATCATGCTGATCACGTGGCTGATCATGCACTGATCACGTGGCTGATCATGCACTGATCACGTGACTGATCATGCACTGATCACGTGGCTGATCATGCTGATCACGTGGCTGATCATGCACTGATCACGTGACTGATCATGCACTGATCACGTGGCTATCATGCACTGATCATGCACTGCATGCGTGATCATCCTGCACGTATCATGTGACTGATCATGCACTGATCACGTGGCTGATCATGCACTGATCGCGTGGCTATCATGCACACTGCGTGACTGATCATGCAATGATCACGTAGCTACCATGCACTGGTCACGTGACTGATCATGCACTGATCAGTGACTGATCATGCACTGATCACGTGACTGATCATGCACTTCATGACTGATCATGCACTGATCGCAGTGATGCATGCACTGATCACGTGACTATCATGCACTGATCACGTGGCTGATCATGCACTGATCACGCAGCTACCATGCACTGATCACATGACTGATCATGCACTGATCACATGACTGATCATGCACTAATCACGTGGCTTATCATGCACTGATCATGTGACTGATCATGCGCTGATCATGTTTGCTATCATACACTGATCATGTGCCTCTGGAGGCAATGAACAAAGAGCTGAGTAGGCACGAATCAGTCAGCAGGCTATAATCATGGAACTCAGCTGTGAGGAATCATGCTGCTCAGCTGGCAATAATCAAGCAGCTGAGCAGGCAGGAATTACGCAGCACAGCTGGCAATTGTCAAGATGACAGGCAGGAATCGTGCAGCTCAGCTGGCAATTGTCAAGCAGATGAGCAGACAGTAATCACGCAGCTCAGCAGGCCCGTGACTGAGCATGCACTGTTCACGTGGCTGATCACACACTGATCACGTGACTGATCATGCACTGATCATGTGACTGATCATGCACTGATCATGGCTATCATGCACTGATCACGTGGCTGATCATGCACACTGATCACGGGACTGATCATGCACTGATCACGTGGCTGATCATGCACTGATCACGTGACTGACATGCACTGATCATGTGCTGATCATGCACTGATCACGTGGCTGATCATGCACTGATCACGTGACTGATCATGCACTGATCACATTGATCATGCACTGATCACGTATTGATCATGCACTGATCACGTGGCTGATGCACTGATCACGTGGCTGATCATGCACTGATCACGTGACTGATCATGCTGATCACGTGACTGATCATGCACTGATCACGTGGCTGATCATGCACTGATCACGTGGCTATCATGCACTGATCACGTGGCTGATCATGCACTGATCACGTGGCTACCATGTACTGGTCACGTGACTGATCATGCACTGATCGCGTAATTGATCATGCACTGATCATGTGCTGATCATGCACTGATCACGTGGCTGATCATGCACTGATCACGTGACTGATCATGCACTGATCACGTGGCTATCATGCACTGATCACGTGGCTGATCATGCACTGATCACGTGGATCATGCACTGATCACGTGGCTGATCATGCACTGATCACGTGACTGATCATGCACTGATCACGTGACTGATCATGCACTGATCACGTGGCTATCATGCACTGCTCACGTGGCTGATCATGCATGATCACGCAGCTACCATGTACTGGTCACATGACTGATCATGCACTGATCGCGTGACTGATCATGCAGTGATCACGTGGCTATCATGCACTACTCACGTGGCTGATCATGCAATGATCACGTAGCTACCATGTACAGGTCACGTGAATGATCATACACCCATCAGGTGACTGATCATGCACTGATCACGTGGCTATCATGCACTGATCACGGACTGATCATGCACTGATCACGTCTATATCATGCACTGATCACATGACTGCCCATGATCACGTGGATGATCATACACTAATCACGTGACAGATCATGCACTGATCACGTGGCTGATCATGCACTGATACCGTGACTGAGCATGGACTGATCACATGACTATCATGTAGTGATCACGTGACTTAATGGCGCTGATCATGTGACTGATCATGCGCTGATCATGTTTGCTATCATACACTGATCATGTGCCTCTGGAGGCAATAAACAAAGAGCTGAGTAGGCACGAATCAAACAGTCAGCAGGCAATAATCATGGAACTCAGCTGTGAGGAATCATGCTGCTCAGCTGGCAATAATCAAGTAGCTGAGCAGGCAGGAATTACGCAGCACAGCTGGCAATTATCAAGCAGATGACAGGCAGGAATCGTGCAGCTCAGCTGGCAATTGTCAAGCAGATGAGCAGACAGTAATCACGCAGCTCAGCAGGCACTGATCACGTGACTGAGCATGCACTGTTCACGTGGCTGATCATACACTGATCACGTGATTGATCATGCACTGATCACTTGGATATCATGCACTGATCACGTGGCTGATCATGCACTGATCACGTGTCTGACCATGCACTGATCACGTGGCTGATCATACACTGATCACGTAACTGATCATGCACTGATCACGTGGCTATCATGCACTGATCACGTGGCTGAACATGCACTGTTCACGTGGCTGATCACACACTGTCACGTGACATATCATGCACTGATCACGTGGCACTCATGCACTGATCACGTGGCTGATCATACACTGCTCACGTAACTCATCATGCACACATCACGTGGCTATCATGCACTGCTCACGTGGCTGATCATGGAATGATCACGCAGCAACCATATACTGGTCACGTGACTGATCATGCACAGATCACGTAAATGATCATGCACTGTTCACGTGACTGATCATGTACTTATCACGTGACTGATCATGCACTGATCACGTGGCTATCATGCACTGTTCACGTGGCTGATCATGCAATGATCACGTAGCAACCATGTACTGGTCACGTGACTGATCATGCACTGATCACGTAATTGATCATGCACTGATCACGTGGCTGATCATGCACTGATCACGTGGCTGATCACACACGTATCACGTGACTGATCATGCACTGATCACGTGACTGATCATGCACTGATCACGTGGCTATCATGCACTGATCACGTGGCTATCATGCACTGATCACGTGGCTGATCGAACATGTATCACGTGACTGATCATGCACTGATCACGTGGCTATCATGCACTGATCACGTGGCTGATCATGCACTGATCACGTAGCTATCATGCACTGATCACGTGACTGATCATGCACTGATCACGTGGCTGATCATGCACTGATCACGTGACTGATCATGCACTGATCACGTGGCTGATCATGCACTGATCACATGACTGATCATGCACTGATCACGTGGCTTATCATGCACTGATCATGTGACTGATCATGTGCTGATCATGTTTGGTATCATACACTGATCATGTGCCTCTGGAGGCAATGAACAAAGAGCTGAGTAGGCACGAATCAGTCAGCAGGCAATAATCATGGAACTCAGCTGTGAGGAATCATGCTGCTCAGCTGGCAATAATCAAGCAGCTGAGCAGGCAGGAATTACCCAGCACAGCTGACAATTGTCAAGCAGATGACAGGCAGGAATCGTGCAGCTCAGCTGGCAATTGTCAAGCAGATGAGCAGACAGTAATCACGCAGCTCAGCAGGCCCTGATCACGTGACTGAGCATGCACTGTTCACGTGGCTGATCACACACTGATCACGTGACTGATCATGCACTGATCACGTGGCTATCATGCACTGATCACGTGGCTGATCATACACTGATCACGTGGCTGATCATGCACTGATCACGTGGCTATCATGCACTGACACATGACTGACATGCACTGATCACGTGGCTGATCATGCACTGATCACGTGACTGATCATGCACTGATCACGTGACTGATCATGCACTGATCACGTGGCTGATCATGCACTGATCACGTGGCTATCATGCACTGATCACGTGGCTGATCATGGCAATGATCCGTGGCTACCTATGCTGGTCACGTGACTGATCATGCACTGATCATAATTGATCATGCACTGATCACGTGGCTGATCATGCACTGATCACGTGGCTGATCATGCACTGATCACGTGACTGATCATGCACTGATCACGTGGCTATCATGCACTGATCACGTGGCTGACATCACTGATCACGTATGTCATGCACTGATCACGTGGCTGATCATGCACTGATCACGTGTCTGATCATGCACTGATCACGTGGCTATCATGCACTGCTCACGTGGCTGATCATGCACTGATCACGCAGCTACCATGTACTGGTCACATGACTGATCATGCACTGATCACGTGACTGATCATGCAGTGATCACGTGGCTATCATGAACTACACACGTGGCTGATCATGCAATGATCATGTAGCTACCATGTACAGGTCACGTGAATGATCATACACCCATCAGGTGACTGATCATGCACTGATCACGTGGCTATCATGCACTGATCACGAGACTGATCATGCACTGATCACGTCTATATCATGCACTGATCACATGACTGCCCATGCACTGATCACGTGGATGATCATACACTAATCATTTGACAGATCATGCACTGATCACCGTGACTGAGCATGGACTGATCACATGACTATCATGTAGTGATCACGTGACTTAATGGCGCTGATCATGTGACTGATCATGCGCTGATCATGTTTGCTATCATACACTGATCATGTGCCTCTGGAGGCAATAAACAAAGAGCTGAGTAGGCACGAATCACAGTCAGCAGGCAATAATCATGGAACTCAGGTGTGAGGAATCATGCTGCTCAGCTGGCAATAATCAAGCAGCTGAGCAGGCAGGAATTACGCAGCACAGCTGGCAATTGTCAAGCAGATGACAGGCAGGAATCGTGCAGCTCAGCTGGCAAATGTCAAGCAGATGAGCAGACAGTAATCACGCAGCTCAGCAGGCCCTGATCACGTGACTGAGCATGCACTGTTCACGTGGCTGATCATACACTGATCACGTGATTGATCATGCACTGATCACTTGGATATCATGCACTGATCACGTGGCTGATCATACACTGTTCACGTGTCTGACCATGCACTGATCACGTGGCTGATCATACACTGCTCACGTAACTGATCATGCACTGATCACGTGGCTATCATGCACTGATCACGTGGCTGAACATGCACTGTTCACGTGGCTGATCACACACCTGTCACGTGACATATCATGCACTGATCACGTGGCACTCATGCACTGATCACGTGGCTGATCATACTCTGCTCACGTAACTCATCATGCACACATCACGTGGCTATCATGCACTGCTCACGTGGCTCGTCATGGAATGATCGAAGCAACCATATACTGGTCACGTGACTGATCATGCAAAGATAACGTAAATGATCATGCACTGTCACGTGACTGATCATGTACTGATCACGTGACTGATCATGCACTGATCACGTGGCTATCATGCTCTACTCACGTGGCTGATCATGCAATGATCACGTAGCAACCATGTACTGGTCACGTGACTGATCATGCACTGATCACGTAATTGATCCTGCACTGATCACGTGGCTCATCATGCACTGATCACGTGGCTGATCACACATGTATCACGTGACTGATCATGCACTGATCACGTGACTAATCATGCACTGATCACGTGGCTATCATGCACTGATCACGTGGCTATCATGCACTGATCACGTGGCTGATCATGCACTGATCACGTGCTATCATGCACTGATCACGTGACTGATCATGCACTGATCACGTGGCTGATCATGCACTGATCACGTGACTGATCATGCACTGATCACGTGACTGATCATGCACTGATCACGTGGCTGATCATGCACTGATCACGTGGCTGATCATGCACTGATCACGTGGCTGATCACCACATGCCTGATCACGTGATGATCATGCACTGATCACGTGGCTGATCATGCACTGATCACGTGGCTGATCATGCACTGATCACGTGGCTATCATGCACTGATCACGTGGCTGATGCACTGATCACGTGGCTACCATGCACTGATCACGTGACTGATCATGCACTGATCACGTGACTGATCATGCACTGATCACGTGGCTGATCATGCACTGATCACGTGGCTGATCATGCACGTATCACATGACTGATCATGCACTGATCACGTGACTGATCATGCACTGATCACGTGGCTATCATGCACTGATCACGTGGCTATCATGCACTGATCACGTGGCTGATCATGCACTATCACGTGACTGATCATGCACTGATCACGTGACTGATCATGCACTGATCACGTGGCTATCATGCACTGATCACGTGGCTGATCATGCACTGATCACGTAGCTGATCATGCACTGATCACGTGACTGATCATGCACTGATCACGTGACTGATCATGCACTGATCACGTGGCTATCATGCACTGATCACGTGGCTGATCATGCAATGATCACGTAGCTACCATGAACTGGTCACATGACTGATCATGCACTGATCACGTAATTGATCATGCACTGATCACCTGGCTTATCATGCACTGATCATGTGACTGATCATGCACTGATCATGTTTGGTGTCACACACTGATCATGTGCCTCTGGAGGCAATGAACATAGAGCTGAGTAGGCATGGAATCAGTCAGCAGGCTATAATCATGGAACTCACCTCTGAGGAATCATGCTGCTCAGCTGGCAATAATCAAGCAGATGAGCAGGCAGGAATTACGCAGCACAGGTGGCAATTGTCAAGGAGATGACAGGCAGGAATCGTGCAGCTCAGCTTGAAATTGTCAAGCAGATGAGCAGACAGTAATCACACAGCTCATCAGGCCCTGATCACGTGACTGAGCATGCACTGTTCACGTGGCTGATCATACACTGATCACGTGACTGATCATGCACTGATCATGTGACTGATCATGCACTGATCACGTGGCTGACACACTGATCACGTGGCTGATCATGCACTGATCACGTGCTGATCATGCACTGATCACGTGGCTATCATGCACTGCTCACGTGGCTGATCATGCATGATCACGCAGCTACCATGTACTGGTCACATGACTGATCATGCACTGATCACGGCTGATCATGCAGTGATCACGTGGCTATCATGCACTACTCACGTGGCTGATCATGCAATGATCATGTAGCTACCATGTACAGGTCACGTGAATGATCATGCACCCATCAGGTGACTGATCATGCACTGATCACGTGGCTATCATGCACTGATCACGAGACTGATCATGCACTGATCACGTCTATATCATGCACTGATCACATGACTGCTCATGCACTGATCACGTGGATGATCATACACTAATCATGTGACAGATCATGCACTGATCACGTGGCTGATCATGCACTGATACCGTGACTGAGCATGGACTGATCACATGACTATCATGTAGTGATCACGTGACTTAATGGCTGATCATGTGACTGATCATGCGCTGATCATGTTTGCTATCATACACTGATCATGTGCCTCTGGAGGCAATAAACAAAGAGCTGAGTGGCACGAATCAAACAGTCAGCAGGCAATAATCATGGAACTCAGGTGTGAGAATCATGCTGCTCAGCTGGCAATAATCAAGCAGCTGAGCAGGCAGGAATTACGCAGCACAGCTGGCAATTGTCAAGCAGATGACAGGCAGGAATCGTGCAGCTCAGCTGGCAATTGTCAAGCAGATGAGCAGACAGTAATCACGCAGCTCAGCAGGCTGATCACGTGACTGATCATGCACTGTTCACGTGGCTGATCATACACTGATCACGTGACTGATCATGCACTGATCACGTGGCTATCATGCACTGATCACGTGGCTGATCATGCACTGATCACGTGGCTGATCATGCACTGATCATGCTGATCATGCACAGATCACGTGGCTATCATGCACTGATCACGTGGCTTATCATGCACTGATCACGTGGCTGACCATACACCTGTCACGTGACTGATCATGCACTGATCACGTGACACTCATGCACTGATCGTGACTGATCATGCACTGATCACGTGACTGATCATGCACACATGGCTATCATGCACTGCTCACGTGGCTCGATTATGCTGATCATAGCAACCATATACTGGTCACGTGACTGATCATGCACAGATCACGTGACTGATCATGCACTGTTCACGTGACTGATCATGCACTGATCACGTGGCTGATCATGCACTGATCACGTGGCTATCATGCACTGATCACGTGGCTGATCATGCAATGATCACGTAGCAACCATGTACTGGTCACGTGACTGATCATGCACTGATCGCGTAATTGATCATGCACTGATCACGTGGCTCATCATGCACTGATCACGTGGCTGATCATACACTATCACGTGACTGATCATGCACTGATCACGTGGCTATCATGCACTGATGATCACGTGGCTATCATGCACTGATCACGTGGCTGATCATGCACTGATCACGTGACTGATCACACACTATCACGTGACTGATCATGCACTGATCACGTGGCTATCATGCACTGATCACTTGGCTGATCATGCAATGATCACGTAGCTGCCATGTACTGATCACGTGACTGATCATGCACTGATCACGTAATGATCATGCACTGATCACTTAGCTGATCATGCACTGATCACGTGACTGATCATGCTGATCACGTGACTGATCATGCACTGATCACGTGGCTATCATGCACTGATCACGTGGCTGATCATGCACTGATCACGTGGCTATCATGCACTGATCACGAGACTGATCATGCACTGATCACATGACTGATCATGCACTGATCACGTGGCTGATCATGCACTGATCACGTGGCTGATCATGCACTGATCGCGTGGCTATCATGCACTGATCACGTGGCTGATCATGCACTGATCATGTAGCTACCATGTACAGGTCACGTGGCTGATCATACACCCATCAGGTGACTGATCATGCACTGATCACGTGGCTATCATGCACTGATCACGAGACTGATCATGCACTGATCACGTCTATCATGCACTGATCACATGCACTGATCACGTGGCTGATCATACACTGATCACGTGACTGATCATGCACTGATCACGTGGCTGATCATGCACTGATACAGTGACTGATCATGGACTGATCACATGACTATCATGTAGTGATCACGTGGCTTAATGGCACTGATCATGTGACTGATCATGTGCTGATCATGTTTGCTATCATACACTGATCATGTGCCTCTGGAGGCAATAAACAAAGAGCTGAGTAGGCACGAATCAAACAGTCAGCAGGCAATAATCATGGAACTCAGGTGTGAGGAATCATGCTGCTCAGCTGGCAATAATCAAGCAGCTGAGCAGGCAGGAATTGCAGCACAGCTGGCAATTGTCAAGCAGATGACAGGCAGGAATCGTGCAGCTCAGCTGGCAATTGTCAAGCAGATGAGCAGACAGTAATCACGCAGCTCAGCAGGCCCTGATCACGTGACTGAGCATGCACTGTTCACGTGGCTGATCATACACTGATCACGTGATTGATCATGCACTGATCACTTGGATATCATGCACTGATCACGTGGCTGATCATACACTGTTCACGTGTCTGACCATGCACTGATCACGTGGCTGATCATACACTGCTCACGTAACTGATCATGCACTGATCACGTGGCTATCATGCACTGATCACGTGGCTGATCATGCACTGATCACGTGGCTGATCATGCACTGATCACGTGACTGATCATGCACTGATTGGCAATCATGCACTGATCACGTGGCTGATCATACTCTGTTCACGTAACTCATCATGGACACATCAAGTTTCTATCATGTACTGCTCATGTGGCTCGTCACGGAATGATCACGTAGCTACCATATACTGGTCACGTGACTGATCATGCACAGATCACATAAATGATCATGCACTGTTCACGTGCCTGATCATGTACTGATCACTTGACTGATCATGCACTGATCACGTGGCTGATCATGCACTGATCACATAATTGATCATGCACTTATCATTTGGCTGATCATGCACTGATCACGTGGCTGATCATCCACTGATCACGTGGCTGATCATGCACTGATCATGTGACTGATCATGCACTGATCACGTGGCTATCATGCACTGATCACTTGGCTGGTCATACACTGATAACATGACTGATCATGCACTGTTCACGTGACTGATCATGTACAGATCACGTGAATAATCATGCAGTGATCACGTGGCTCATCATGCACTGATCACGTGGCTCTCATGCACAGATCACGTGGCTATCATGCACTGATCACGTGGCTGATCACGCAATGATCACGTAGCTACCATGTACTGGTCATGTGACTGATCATGCACTGATCACGTAATTGATCCTGCACTGATCACATGGCTCATCTCGCACTGATCCGGTGGCTGATCACCCACGTATCACGTGACTGATCATGTACAGATCACGTAAATAATCATGAAGTGATCACGTGGCTATCCTGCACTGATCACGTGGATAACATGCACTGATCACGTGGCTGATCACACACGTATCACGTGACTGATCATGCACTGATCACGTGGCTGATCATGCACTGATCACGTGGCTATCATGCACTGATCACGTGGCTGATCATGCAATGATCATGTAGCTACCATGCACTGGTCACGTGACTGATCATGCACTGATCAGGTAACGGATCATGCACTGATCACGTGGCTGATCATGCACAGATCACGTGACTGGTCATGCACAGATCATGACTGTCATCATGCACTCATCACGTGGCTATCATGCACTGCTCACGTGGCTGATCATGCAATGATCACGCAGCTACCATGCACTGGTCACATGACTGATCATGCACTGATCACATAACTATCATGCACTGATCACCTGGCTTAATGGCATTGATTATGTGACTGATCATGCGCTGATCATGTTTGGTGTCATACACTGATCATGTGCCTCTGGAGGCAATGAACATAGAGCTGAGTAGGCAGGAATCAAACAGTCAGCAGGCTATAATCATGGAACTCACCTCTGAGAAATCATGCTGCTCAGCTGGCAATAATCAAGTAGATGAGCAGGCAGGAATTACGCAGCACAGCTGGCAATTGTCAAGCAGATGACAGGCAGGAATGTGCAGCTCAGCTGGCAATGTCAAGCAGATGAGCAGACAGTAATCACGCAGCTCAGCAGGCCCTGATCACGTGACTGAGCATGCACTGATCACGTGACTGATCATGCACTGATCACGTGATGATCATGCACTGATCACTTGGATATCATGCACTGATCACGTGGCTGGTCATACACTGATCACGTGGCTGGTCATGCACTGATCACGTGACTGATCATGCACTGATCACGTGACTGATCATGCACTGATCACGTGGCTATCATGCACTGATCACGTGGCTGATCATGCACTGATCACGTGACTGATCATGCACTGATCACGTGGCTATCATGCACTGATCACGTGACTATCATGCACTGATCACGTGGCTGATCATGCACTGATCACGTGGCTGATCATGCACTGATCACGTGGCTGATCATGCACTGGTCACGTGGATATCATGCACTGATCACGTGACTGATCATGCACTGATCACATAACTGATCATGCACTGATCACGTGGCTGATCATGCACTGATCACGTGACTGATCATGCACTGATCACGTGACTGATCATGCACTGATCACGTGGCTATCATGCACTGATCACGTGGCTGATCATGCACTGATCATCATGCACTGATCACGTGACTGATGCTGCATATCAATGACTGATCATGCACTGATCACGTGGCTATCATGCACTGCTCACGTGGCTGATCATGCAATGATCACGAGATCCATGTACTGGTCACGTGACTGATCACGCATGCACTGATCACGTGACTGATCGTGCTGATCACGTGACTGATCATGCTGGTCGTGACTGATCATGCACAGATCACGTAATTGATCCTTCACTGATCACGTGGCTCATCATGCACTGATCACGTGGCTGATCACACATGTATCACATGACTGATTATGCACTGATCACGTGGCTCTCATGCATGATCATGGCGGAATCATGCACTGATCACGTGGCTATCATGCACTGATCACGTGGCTGATCACACTGATCGCGTAGCATCATGCACTGGTCGTGTGGCTGATCATGCACTGATCACGTAGCTGATCCTGCACTGGTCACATGACTGATCATGCACTGATCACGTGACTGATCATGCACTGATCACGTGGACTGATCATGTACTAATCGCGTGATCGCAGTGATCACGTGGCTATCCTGCACTGATCACGTGGATAATGCACTGATCGTGGCTGATCACATGATCCGTGATCATGCACTGATCGTGACTGATCATGCACTGATCACGTGGCTATCATGCACTGATCACGTGGCTATCATGCACTGATCACGTAGCTGATCATGCACTGATCGGCTGATCATGCACTGATCACGTGACTGATCATGCACTGATCACGTGACTGATCATGCACTGATCACGTGACTGATCATGCGCTGATCACGTGACTGATCATGCACTGATCACGTGGCTATCATGCACTGATCACTTGGCTGGTGCATACAATCACGTGGCTGATCATGCACTGATACCGTGACTGAGCATGGACTGATCACATGACTGATCATGCAGTGATCACGTGACTTATCATGCATTGATCATGTGACTGATCATGCGCTGATCATGTTTGGTATCATACACTGATCATGTGCCTCTGGAGGCAATAAACACAGAGCTGAGTAGGCAGAATCAGTCAGCAGGCTATAATCATGGAACTCAGGTGTGAGAAATCATGCTGCTCAGCTGGCAATAATCAAGCAGCTGAGCAGGCAGAATTACGCAGCACAGCTGACAATTGTCAAGCAGATGACAGGCAGATCGTGCAGCTCAGCTGGCAATTGTCAAGCAGATGAGCAGACGGTAATCACGCAGCTCAGCAGGCCCAGATCACGTGACTGAGCATGCACTGCTCACCTGGCTGATCATACACTTATCACATAACTGATCATGCACTGATCACAGTGTGACTGATCATGCACTGATCACGTGGCTGATCATGCACTGATCACGTGACTGATCATGCACTGATCTCCTGTCTGATCATGCACTGATCACGTGGCTATCGTGCACTCCTCACGTGGCTGATCATGCATGATCACGCAGCTACCATGTACTGGTCACATGACTGATCATGCACTGATCACGTGACTGATCATGCAGTGATCACGTGGCTATCATGAACTACACACGTGGCTGATCATGAATGATCATGAGCTACCATGTACAGGCCACGTGAATGATCATACACCCATCAGGTGACTGATCATGCACTGATCACGTGGCTATCATGCACTGATCAGGAGACTGATCATGCACTGTTCACGTCTATATCATTCACTGATCACATGACTGCCCGTGCACTGATCACGTGGATGATCATACACTAATCTTTTGACAGATCATGCACTGATCACGTGGCTGATCATGCACTGATACGTGACTGAGCATGGACTGATCACATGACTATCATGTAGTGATCACGTGACTTAATGGCGCTGATCATGTGACTGATCATGCGCTGATCATGTTTGCTATCATACACTGATCATGTGCCTCTGGAGGCAATAAACAAAGAGCTGAGTAGGCACGAATCAAACAGTCAGCAGGTAATAATCATGGAACTCAGGTGTGAGGAATCATGCTGCTCAGCTGGCAATAATCAAGCAGCTGAGCAAGCAGGAAATACGCAGCACAGCTGGTAATTGTCAAGCAGATGACAGGCAGGAATCATGCAGCTCAGCTGGCAAATGTCAAGCAGATGAGCAGACAGTAATCACGCAGCTCAGCAGGCCCAGATCACGTGACTGAGCATGCACTGTTCACGTGGGTGATCATACACTGATCACGTGACTGATCATGCACTGATCACTTGGATATCATGCACTGATCACGTGGCTGATCATACTCTGCTCACGTTCAACCATGCACTGATCACGTGGCTGATCAGGCACTGCTCACGTGGCTGATCATGTTCACTGATGCGTCCGCACACCACTGTAACGTGACTTCATGCAAAGATAACGTGGCACTCATGCACTGTTCACGTGACATCCGATCATGATCTACTGATCACGTGACTGATCATGCATGCGTGGCTATCATGCTCTGCTCACGTGGCTGATCATGCAACGATCATGTAGCAACCATGTAGTGGTCACGTGACTGATCATGCAGATCACGTAATTGATCCTGCACTGATCACGTGGCTCATCATGCACTGATCACGTGGCTGATCACACATGATCACGTGACTGATCATGCACTGATCACGTGGCTGCTCATGTGCAATCACGTCATATCGCATCTGATGACGTGGATGATCATGCACTGATCATCGCCTGCTGCATACACCTGTCACATGACTGATCATGCACTGATCACGTAATTGATCATGCACTGATCATGTGGCTGATCATGCACTGATCACATGGCTGATATCATGACTGATCTCTGCGTGGCTGGTCATATACTGATCACGTGGCTGATCATGCACTGATCACGAGACTGATCATGCATGTTCATGCGTCTATATCATGCACTGATCACATGACTGCCCGTGCACTGATCACGTGGATGATCATACACTAATCTTGTGACAGATCATGCACTGATCACGTGGCTGATCATGCACTGATACCGTGGCTGAGCATGGACTGATCACATGACTGATCATGTAGTGATCACGTGACTGATCATGCGCTGATCATGTGGCTATCATGCACTGATCATGTGGCTGATCATGCACTGATCATGTGACTGAGTAGGCACGAATCAAACAGTCAGCAGGCAATAATCATGGAACTCATGCACTGATCACGTGGCTGCTCAGCTGGCAATAATCAAGCCGAGCTGAGCAGGCAGGAATTACGCAGCACAGCTGGCTGATCAAGCACTGATGACGAGGCAGGAATCGTGCACTGCTCAGCTGGCTGTCAAGCACTGATGACGTGGCAGATCATGTAATCACACAGCTAGCAGGCGCTGATCACGTGACTGAGCATGCACTGTTCACGTGGCTGATCATACACTGATCACGTGATTGATCATGCACTGATCACGTGACTGATCATGCACTGATCACGTGATTCATGCACACTGATCACATTGGCTGGACATACATGATCAAGTGCCGTACATCAGCACTGATCACGTGGCTGATCATGCACTGCTCACGTGACTGATCATGCACTGATCTCGTGTCTGATCATGCACTGATCACGTGGCTATCATGCACTGCTCACGTGGCTGATCATGCCATGATCACGTCTACGATATACTGGTCACATGACTGATCATGCACTGATCACGTGACTGATCATGCAGTGATCACGTGGCTTATCATGCACTACTCACGTGGCTGATCATGCACTGATCATGTTTGCTATCATACACTGATCATGTGCCTCTGGAGGCAACTGAACACGCTGAGTAGGCACGCATCAGTCAGCAGGCACTGATCATGGAACTCAGCTGTGAGAAATCATGCTGATCAGCTGGCACTGATCAAGTGGCTGATCATGCACTGATCACGCTGCTGTGATGCTCATGCACTGATCACTGGCAGGAATCATGCAGCTCAGCTGGCAATTGTCAAGCAGATGAGCAGACACTGATCACGCTGGTCATACACTGATCACGTGACTGATCATGCACTGATCACATGACTGATCACACTGATCACGTGACTGATCATGCACTGATCACGTGGCTGATCATGCACTGATCACGTGGCTGACCATGCACTGATCACGTGAATGATCATGCACCCATCAGGTGGCGGATCATGCACTGATCACGTAACTGATCATGCACTGATCACGTGGCTCATCATGCACTGATCACGTGGCTGATCATGCACATGATCACGTGACTATCATGCACTGATCACGTGGCTGCTCATGCACTGATCACGTGGCTGATCATGCACTGATCACGTGCATATCATGCACTGATCACGTGGCACTCACACACGTATCACATGACTAATCATGCACTGATCACGTGGCTGATCATGCACTGATCACGTGGCTATCATGCACTGATCATGTGACTGATCAGGCAATGATCACGTAGCTACCATGTACTGGTCACGTGACTGATCATGCACTGATCATAATTGATCATGCACTGATCATGTGGCTGATCGTGCACTGATCACGTGACTGATCATACACTGATCACATAACTGATCATGCACTGATCACGTGACTGATCCTGCACTGATCACGTGGCTATCATGCACTGATCACTTGGCTGGACATACACTGTTCACGTGTCTGGTCATGCACTGATCACGTGGCTATCATGCACTGATCACATGACTGATCATGCACTGATCTCGTGTCTGATCATGCACTGATCACGTGGCTTATCATGCACTGATCACGTGGCTGATCATGCACTGATCAAGTTTGCTAGCATACACTGATCATGTGCCTCTGGAGGCAATAAACAAAGAGCTGAGTAGGCAGAGATCAGTCAGCAGGCAATAATCATGGAACTCAGCTGTGAGGAATCATGCTGCTCAGCTGGCAATAATCAAGCAGCTGAGCAGGAATTACGCAGCACAGCTGGCAATTGTCAAGCAGATGACAGGCAGGAATCGTGCAGCTCAGCTGGCAATTGTCAAGCAGATGAGCAGACAGTAATCAAGCTCAGCAGGCCCAGATCACGTGACTGAGCATGTACTGGTCACGTGACTGATCATGCACTGATCACGTAATTGATCATGCACTGATCACGTGGCTATCGTACACTGATCACGTGGCTGATCACACATGTATCACGTGACTGATCATGCACTGATCACGTGCCTGCTCATGCACTGTCATCACGTGGCTAGTCATGCACTGATCACGTGGCTGATCATGCACTGATCACGTGGCTATCATGCCATAATCACGGCTGACCATGTACTGGTCACATGACTGATCATGCACTGATCACGGGCTATCATGCAGTGATCACGTGGCTGATCATGAACTACTCACGTGGCTGATCATGCAATGATCATGTAGCTACCATATACAGGTCACGTGAATGATCATACACTCATCAGGTGACTGATCATGCACTGATCACGTGGCTATCATGCACTGATCACGAGACTGATCATGCACTGATCACGTGGCTGATCACACATGTATCACATGACTGATTATGCACTGATCACGTGGCTCTCATGCACTGATCACGTGGCTGATCATGCACTGATCACGTAGCTACCATGCACTGGTCACGTGACTGATCATGCACTGATCTCGTGTCTGATCATGCACTGATCACGTGGCTATAATTCACTGCTCACGTGGCTGATCATGCCATGATCACGCATCTACCATGTACTGGTCACATGACTGATCATGCACTGATCACGAGACTGATCATGCAGTAATCACGTGGCTATCATGAACTACTCACGTGGCTGATCATGCACTGATCATGTAGCTACCATGTACAGGTCACGGGAATGATCATACACCCATCAGGTGACTGATCATGCACTGATCACGTGGCTGATCATGCACTGATCACGAGACTGATCATGCACTGTTCACGTCTATATCATGCACTGATCAAATGACCGCCCGTGCACTGATCACGTGGATGATCATACTGATCACGTGACTGATCATGCACTGATCACGTGACGATCATGCACTGATCACGTGACTGATCATGCACTGATCACGTGACTGATCATGCACTGATCACGTGACTGATCATGCGCTGATCACGTGACTGATCATGCACTGATCACGTGACTGATCATGCACTGATCACGTGGCTATCATGCACTGATCACTTGGCTGGTCATACACTGATCACGTGGCTGATCATGCACTGATACCGTGACTGAGCATGGACTGATCACATGACTATCATGTAGTGATCACGTGACTTAATGCGCTGATCATGTGACTGATCATGCGCTGATCATGTTTGATCATACACTGATCATGTGCCTCTGGAGGCAATAAACAAAGAGCTGAGTAGGCACGAAACAGTCAGCAGGCAATAATCATGGAACTCAGGTGTGAGGAATCATGCTGCTCAGCTGGCAATAATCAAGCAGCTGAGCAGGCAGGAATTACCCAGCACAGCTGACAATTGTCAAGCAGATGACAGTCAGGAATCGTGCAGCTCAGCTGGCAATTGTCAAGCAGATGAGCAGACGGTAATCACGCAGCTCAGCAGGCCCAGATCACGTGACTGAGCATGCACTGTTCACGTGGCTGATCATACACTGCTCCCGTAACTGATAATGCACTGATCACGTGGCTGATCATGCACTGATCACGTGGCTGATCATACACTGATCACATAACTGATCATGCACTGATCATGTGGCTGATCATGCACTGATCACGTGGCTGATCATACACTGATCACATAACTGATCATGCACTGATCATGTGGCTGATCATGCACTGATCACGTGGCTGATCATGCACTGATCATGGGACTGATCATGCACTGATCACGTGGCTATCATACACTGATCACATAACTGATCATGCACTGATCATGTGACTGATCATGCACTGATCACGTGGCTGATCATGCACTGATCACTTGGCTGGTCATACACTGATCACGTGGCTGGTCATGCACTGATCACGTGGCTGATCATGCACTGATCACGTGACTGATCATGCACTGATCTCCTGTCTGATCATGCACTGATCACGTGGCTATCATGCACTCCTCACGTGGCTGATCATGCCATGATCACGCAGCTACCATGTACTGGTCACATGACTGATCATGCACTGATCACGTGACTGATCATGCAGTGATCACGTGCTGATCATGCTAACTGCACACACGTGGCTGATCATGCAATGATCATGTAGCTACCATGTACAGGTCACGTGAATGATCATACACCCATCAGGTGACTGATCATGCACTGATCACGTGGCTATCATGCACTGATCACGAGACTCATCATGCACTGTTCACGTCTATATCATTCACTGATCACATGACTGCCCGTGCACTGATCACGTGGATGATCATACACTAATCATTTGACAGATCATGCACTGATCACGTGGCTGATCATGCACTGATACGTGACTGAGCATGGACTGATCACATGACTATCATGTAGTGATCACGTGACTTAATGGCGCTGATCATGTGACTGATCATGCGCTGATCATGTTTGCTATCATACACTGATCATGTGCCTCTGGAGGCAATAAACAAAGAGCTGAGTAGGCACGAATCAAACAGTCAGCAGGTAATAATCATGGAACTCAGGTGTGAGGAATCATGCTGCTCAGCTGGCAATAATCAAGCAGCTGAGCAAGCAGGAAATACGCAGCACAGCTGGCAATTGTCAAGCAGATGACAGGCAGGAATCATGCAGCTCAGCTGGCAAATGTCAAGCAGATGAGCAGACAGTAATCACGCAGCTCAGCAGGCCCAGATCACGTGACTGAGCATGCACTGTTCACGTGGGTGATCATACACTGATCACGTGATGATCATGCACTGATCACGTGGATGATCATGCACTGATCACGTGGCTGATCATGCACTGATCACGTGGCTGATCATGCACTGATCACGTGACTGATCATGTACTGATCACGTGGCTGATCATGCACTGATCACGTGGCTGATCATGCACTGATCACGTGGCTGATCATGCACTGATCACGTGACTGATCATGCACTGATCACGTGGCTATCATGCACTGATCACGTGGCTGATCATGCACTGATCACGTGGCTGATCATGCACTGATCACGTGACTGATCATGCACTGATCACGTGGCTGATCATGCACTGATCACGTGGCTGATCATGCACTGATCACGTGGCTGATCATGCACTGATCACGTGACTGATCATGCACTGATCACGTGATTGATCATGCACTGATCACGTGGCTGATCATGCACTGATCACGTGGCTGATCATGCACTGATCACGTGACTGATCATGCACTGATCACGTGGCTGATCATGCACTGATCACGAGACTGATCATGCACTGATCACGTGGCTGATCATGCACTGATACCGTGAGTGAGCATGGACTGATCACATGACTATCATGTAGTGATCACGTGACTTAATGGCGCTGATCATGTGACTGATCATGCGCTGATCATGTTTGCTATCATACACTGATCATGTGCCTCTGGAGGCAATAAACAAAGAGCTGAGTAGGCGCGAATCAAACAGTCAGCAGGCAATAATCATGGAACTCAGCTGTGAGGAATCATGCTGCTCAGCTGGCAATAATCAAGCAGCTGAGCAGGTAGGAATTACGCAGCACAGCTGGCAATTGTCAAGCAGATGACAGGCAGGAATCGTGCAGCTCAGCTGGCAATAGTCAAGCAGATGAGCAGACAGTAATCACGCAGCTCAGCAGGCCCTGATCACGTGACTGAGCATGCACTGTTCACGTGGCTGATCATACACTGATAATTTGGATATCATGCACTGATCACGTGGCTGATCATACACTGTTCACGTGTCTGACCATGCACTGATCACGTGGCTGATCATACACTTTTCACGTAACTGATCATGCACTGATCACGTGGCTATCATGCACTGATCACGTGGCTGAACATCAGCCACCTGTCACGTGACATATCATGCACTGATCACGTGGCACTCATGCACTGATCACGTGGCTGATCATACACTGCTCACGTAACTCATGCACATATCACGTGGCTATCATGCACTGCTCACGTGGCTCGTCATGGAATGATCACGTAGCAACCATATATTGGTCACGTGACTGATCATGCAAAGATCACGTAAATGATCATGCACTGTTCACGTGACTGATCATGTACTGAACACGTAATTGATCCTGCGATGATCACGTGGCTCATCATGCACTGATCACGTGGCTGATCACACTGTATCACGTGACTGATCATGCACTGATCACGTGACTGATCATGCACTGATCACGTAATTGATCATGCACTGATCACGTGGCTCATCATGCACTGATCACGTGGCTGATCACACATGATCACGTGACTGATCATGCACTGATCACGTGGCTATCATGCACTGATCACGTGGCTATCATGCTGCACAATCACGTGGCTATCATGCACTGATCACGTGGCTGATCATGCACTGATCACGTAGCAACCATGTACTGATCATGTGACTGATCACGTGATTGATCATGCACTGATCACGTGGCTATCATGCACTGATCACGTGGCTGATCATACACTGATCACGTAACTGATCATGCACTGATCACGTGACTGATCATGCACTGATCACGTGGCTATCATGCACTGATCACGTGGCTGATCATGCACTGATCACGTGGCTGATCACCACGATCACGTGACTGATCATGCACTGATCACGTGGCTATCATGCACTGCTCACGTGGCTGATCATGCATGATCACGCAGCTACCATATGCTGGTCACATGACTGATCATGCACTGTCACGTGACTGATCATGCAGTGATCACGTGGCTATCATGCTACTCACGTGGCTGATCATGCAATGATCATGTAGCTACCATGTACAGGTCACGTGAATGATCATACACCCATCAGGTGACTGATCATGCACTGATCACGTGGCTATCATGCACTGATCACGAGACTGATCATGCACTGATCACGTCTATATCATGCACTGATCACATGACTGCCCATGCACTGATCACGTGGATGATCATACACTAATCATGTGACAGATCATGCACTGATCACGTGGCTGATCATGCACTGATACCGTGACTGAGCATGGACTGATCACATGACTATCATGTAGTGATCACGTGACTTAATGGCGCTGATCATGTGACTGATCATGCGCTGATCATGTTTGCTATCATACACTGATCATGTGCCTCTGGAGGCAATAAACAAAGAGCTGAGTAGGCACGAATCAAACAGTCAGCAGGCAATAATCATGGAACTCAGCTGTGAGGAATCATGCTGCTCAGCTGGCAATAATCAAGCAGCTGAGCAGGCAGGAATTACGCAGCACAGCTGGCAATTGTCAAGCAGATGACAGGCAGGAATCGTGCAGCTCAGCTGGCAATTGTCAAGCAGATGAGCAGACAGTAATCACGCAGCTCAGCAGGCCCAGATCACGTGACTGAGCATGCACTGTTCACGTGGCTGATCATACACTGATCACGTGATGATCATGCACAGATCACTTGGATATCATGCACTGATCACGTGGCTGATCATACACTGTTCACGTGTCTGACCATGCACTGATCACGTGGCTGATCATACACTCCTCACGTAACTGATCATGCACTGATCACGTGGCTATCATGCACTGATCACGTGGCTGAACATGCACTGTTCACGTGGCTGATCACACACCTGTCACGTGACATATCATGCACTGATCACGTGGCACTCATGCACTGATCACGTGGCTGATCATACTCTGCTCACGTAACTCATCATGCACACATCACGTGGCTATCATGCACTGCTCACGTGGCTCGTCATGGAATGATCACGTAGCAACCATATACTGGTCACGTGACTGATCATGCAAAGATCACGTAAATGATCATGCACTGTTCACGTGACTGATCATGTACTGATCACGTGACTGATCATGCACTGATCACGTGGCTATCATGCACTGATCACGTGGCTGATCATGCACTGATCACGTGACTGATCATGCACTGATCACGTGGCTGATCATGCACTGATCACGTGGCTGATCATGCACTGATCACGTGGCTATCATGCACTGATCACGTGACTGATCATGCACTGATCACGTGACTGATCATGCACTGATCACGTGGCTCATCATGCACATTGATCACGTGACTGATCATGTGCTGATCATGTGGATCACATGACTGATCATGTGCCTCTGATGCACTGATCATGAGCTGATAGGCATGAACAGTCACAGGCTATCATGCACATGAACTCAGCTCTGAGAAATCATGCTGATCATGGCAATGATCACGTGACTGATCAGGCAGGAATCACGCAGCACAGGTGACAATTGTCATGCAGATGACAGGAGATCATGCAGCTCAGTGACTGGCAATCATCCAGACAGATGATCATCATGATCACGTGGCTCATCATGCACTGATCATGCGTGATGACGTACATCATGGCTGATCATGCACTGATCACGTGACTGATCATGCACTGATCGTGACTGATCATGCACTGATCACGTGACTGATCATGCACTGATCACGTGGCTGATCATGCACTGATCACGTGGCTGATCATGCACTGATCACTGGCTGATGTACTGATCACATGGCTGATCATGCACTGATCACGTGACTGATCGCGTGATCAATCATGCACTGATCGTGGCTATCATATGCACTGATCCATCTGCATGGCACATCATCAGGCCAGTCGCAGCTACTATCACATGCTGCTGGTCACATGACTGATCATGCACTGATCACGTGTGATCATGCACTGATCACGTGGCTATCATGCACTACTCACGTGGCTGATCATGCAATCACTGTAGCGCATATGTGCAGGTCGTGAATGATCATACACCCATCAGGTGACTGATCATGCACTGATCACGTGGCTATCATGCACTGATCACGGACTGATCATGCACTGATCGTCTATATCATGCACTGATCACGTGACTGATCATGCACTGATCACGTGGACTGATCATGCTGATCACGTGGCTGATCATGCACTGATCACGTGGCTGATCATGCACTGATACCGTGCTGATCATGCACTGATCACATGACTATCATGCAGTGATCACGTGACTTAATGGCACTGATCATGTGACTGATCATGCACTGATCATGTTTGCTATCATACACTGATCATGTGCCTCTGGAGGCAATGAACACGAGCTGGTGGCACAGATCAAACAGATCAGCAGGCAATAATCATGGAACTCAGGTGTGAGGAATCATGCTGCTCAGCTGGCAATAATCAAGCAGCTGATGAGGCAGGAATTGCCAGCACAGCTGGCAATTGTCAAGCAGATGACAGGCAGGAATCGTGCAGCTCAGCTGGCAATTGTCAAGCAGATGAGCAGACAGTAATCACGCAGCTCAGCAGGCCCTGATCACGTGACTGAGCATGCACTGTTCACGTGGCTGATCATGCACTGATCACGTGACTGATCATGCACTGATCATGTTGGATATCATGCACTGATCACGTGGCTGATCATGCACTGATCACGTGGCTGATCATGCACTGATCACGTGGCTGTCATGCACTGATCACGTGGCTGATCATGCACTGATCACGTGGCTGATCATGCACTGATCACGTGGCTGATCATGCACTGATCACGTGACTGATCATGCACTGATCACGTGGCTATCATGCACTGATCACGTGGCTGATGCATGATCACGCAGCTACCATGTACTGGTCACATGACTGATCATGCACTGATCACGTGACTGATCATGCACTGATCACGTGGCTCATGCACTACTCACGTGGCTGATCATGCAATGATCATGTAGCTACCATGTACTGGTCACGTGAATGATCATACACCCATCAGGTGACTGATCATGCACTGATCATGGCTATCATGCACTGATCACGTGACTGATCATGCACTGATCACGTCTATATCATGCACTGATCACATGACTGCCCATGCACTGATCACGTGGGCATACCTAATGTGACAGATCATGCACTGATCACGTGGCTGATCATGCACTGATCACGTGACTGAGCATGGACTGATCACATGACTATCATGTAGTGATCACGTGACTTATCATGGCGCTGATCATGTGACTGATCATGCACTGATCATGTTTGCTCATGTGATCATGTGCCTCTGGAGGCAATAAACAAAGAGCTGATAGGCACGAATCAAACAGTCAGCAGGCAATAATCATGGAACTCAGGTGTGAGGAATCATGCTGCTCAGCTGGCAATAATCAAGCAGCTGAGCAGGCAGGAATTACCAGGCTGGCAATTGTCAAGCAGATGACAGGCAGGAATCATGCAGCTCAGCTGGCAATTGTCAAGCAGATGAGCAGACAGTAATCACGGCTCAGCAGGCCTGATCACGTGACTGAGCATGCACTGTTCACGTGGCTGATCATACACTGATCACGTGACTGATCATGCACTGATCACGTGGCTGATCATGCACTGATCACGTGGCTGATCATGCACTGATCACGTGACATCCACTGATCACAGTGATCATGCACTGATCACGTGGCTGATCATGCACTGATCACGTGGCTGATCATGCACTGATCACGTGACTGATCATGCACTGATCACGTGACTGATCATGCACTGATCACGTGGCTATCATGCACTGATCACGTGGCTGATCATGCATGATCACGCAGCTACCATGCACTGGTCACGTGACTGATCATGCACTGATCACGTGACTGATCATGCACTGATCACGTGGCTATCATGCACTACTCACGTGGCTGATCATGCAATGATCATGTAGCTACCATGTACTGGTCACGTGAATGATCATGCACCCATCAGGTGACTGATCATGCACTGATCACGTGGCTATCATGCACTGATCACGTGACTGATCATGCACTGATCACGTCTATATCATGCACTGATCACGAGACTGCCCATGCACTGATCACGTGGATGATCATACACTAATCACGTGACAGATCATGCACTGATCACGTGGCTGATCATGCACTGATACCGTGACTGAGCATGGACTGATCACATGACTATCATGTAGTGATCACGTGACTTAACGGCGCTGATCATGTGACTGATCATGCACTGATCATGTTTGCTATCATACACTGATCATGTGCCTCTGGAGGCAATAAACAAAGAGCTGAGTAGGCACGAATCAAACAGTCAGCAGGCAATAATCATGGAACTCAGGTGTGAGGAATCATGCTGCTCAGCTGGCAATAATCAAGCAGCTGAGCAGGCAGGATTACGCAGCACAGCTGGCAATTGTCAAGCAGATGACAGGCAGGAATCGTGCAGCTCAGCTGGCAATCGTCAAGCAGATGAGCAGACAGTAATCACGCAGCTCAGCAGGCCCAGATCATGACTGAGCATGCACTGCACGTGGCTGATCATGCACTGATCACGTGACTGATCATGCACTGATCACGTGGCTGATCATGCACTGATCGTGATGATCATACACTGTCACGGCTGATCATGCACTGATCACGTGGCTGATCATGCACTGATCACGTGGCTGATCATGCACTGATCACGTGGCTGATCATGCACTGATCACGTGACTGATCATGCACTGATCACGTGACTGATCATGCACTGATCACGTGGCTATCATGCACTGATCACGTGGCTGATCATGCATGATCACGCAGCTATCATGCTGGTCATGACTGATCATGCACTGATCACGTGACTGATCATGCACTGATCACGTGGCTATCATGCACTGTGTGTTGATCACGTGATCATGTAACTCATGCACAGATCACGTGAATGATCATGCACTGATCACGTGACTGATCATGCACTGATCACGTGGCTATCATGCACTGATCACGTGACTGATCATGCACTGATCACGTCTATCATGTGCACTGATCACGTGACTGATCATGCACTGATCACGTGGCTGATCATGCACTGATCACGTGGCTGATCATGCACTGATCACGTGACTATCATGCACTGATCACGTGACTTAATGGCACTGATCATGTGACTGATGTGCTGATCATGTTTGCTATCATACACTGATCATGTGCCTCTGGAGGCAATGAACAAAGAGCTGAGTCGGCACGAATCAAACAGTCAGCAGGCTGATATCATGGAACTCAGGTGTGAGGAATCATGCTGCTCAGCTGGCAATAATCAGCAGCTGATCAGGCAGGAATTACGCAGTGGCATCATGATCAGCAGATGACAGGCAGGAATCATGCAGCTCAGCTGGCAATTGTCAAGCAGATGAGCAGATCACGCAGCTCAGCAGGCCATGATCACGTGACTGATCATGCACTGATCACGTGGCTGATCATGCACTGATCACGTGACTGATCATGCACTGATCACGTGGCTGATCATGCACTGATCCGTGACTGATCTGCACTGATCACGTGGCTGATCATGCACTGATCACGTGACTGATCATGCACTGATCACGTGGCTGATCATGCACTGATCACGTGGCTGATCATGCACTGATCACGTGACTGATCATGCACTGATCACGTGACTGATCATGCACTGATCACGTGGCTATCATGCACTGCACGTGGCTGATCATGTGATGATGCAGCTACCATGTACTGGTCACATGACTGATCATGCACTGATCACGTAACTGATCATGCACTGATCACGTGGCTATCATGCACTACTCACGTGGCTGATCATGCAATGATCATGTAGCTACCATGTACAGGTCACGTGAATGATCATACACCCATCAGGTGACTGATCATGCACTGATCACGTGGCTATCATGCACTGATCACGAGACTGATCATGCACTGATCACGTCTATATCATGCACTGATCACATGACTGCCCATGCACTGATCACGTGGATGATCATACACTAATCATGTGACAGATCATGCACTGATCACGTGGCTGATCATGCACTGATACCGTGACTGAGCATGGACTGATCACATGACTATCATGTAGTGATCACGTGACTTAATGGCGCTGATCATGTGACTGATCATGCACTGATCATGTTTGCTATCATACACTGATCATGTGCCTCTGGAGGCAATAAACAAAGAGCTGAGTAGGCACGAATCAAACAGTCAGCAGGCAATAATCATGGAACTCAGGTGTGAGGAATCATGCTGCTCAGCTGGCAATAATCAAGCAGCTGAGCAGGCAGGAATTACGCAGCACAGCTGGCAATTGTCAAGCAGATGACAGGCAGGAATCGTGCAGCTCAGCTGGCAATTGTCAAGCAGATGAGCAGACAGTAATCACGCAGCTCAGCAGGCCCAGATCACGTGACAGCATGCACTGTTCACGTGGCTGATCACACTGATCACGTGTTGATCATACACAATCACGTGACTGATCATGCACTGATCACTGTTGTCATCACTGATCACGTGCTGATCATGCACTGATCACGTGGCTGATCATGCACTGATCACGCTGATCATGCACTGATCACTATCTATCATGCACTGATCACGTGGCTGATCATGCACTGATCACGTGGCTGATCATACTGCTCATCACTGATGTATGCAATCACGTGGCTGATCATGCAATCATGCGTGGCTGATCATGCACTGATCACGTGGCGTCCACACCAGTCACGTGACATATCACTGATCAGTCACGCCAGCTCATGCACTGATCACGTGGCTGATCATGCACTGATCACGTGACTGATCATGCACATCCATGGCTATCGCTGCTCAGCATTGATCATGGACTGACCATGCATGCTCACAGCCTTCTTCGTCACGGCTGATGTCACAATCACGTCACTGATCATGTGCTGATCATGCACTGATCACGTCTATCAAAATCACGTGCTTCATGCACTGATCACATCCATGGCTGATCACTGATCTACTCACGTGGCTGATCATGACTGATCATGTGTGCTCATGCACTGATCACGTGACTGATCATGCACTGATCACGTAATTTCATCATGCACTGATCCATGGCTCATCATGCACTGATCACGTGGCTGATCATGCACTATCATTGACTGATGCACCAGTCACGTGCTCTCATACTGATCATGTGCACTATCACATGCATCACGTGGCTTCATGCACTGATCCGTGGCTGATCATGATGATGTATACACATCACGTGTCATCATGCACTGATCACGTGACTGATCATGCACTGATCACGCACTGCTCATGCACTGATCACGTGGCTATCACACATGATCACGTGACTGATCATGCACTGATCACGTGGCTGATCATGCACTGATCACGTGGCTGATCATGCAGTCTGATCTGACATATCACTGATCACGTGGCTTCATGCACTGCTCACGTGTGTGATCAGATCATGCACAGTGATCATGCTACCATGTATCATGCACTGATCATGCACTGATCCGTGACTGATCATGCACTGATCATGTGTCTATCATGCACTGATCATGGCTGATCATGCACCCACTGATCATGCACTACCATCACAGGTCCATGAACTGTCATCTGTCAGGTGACTGATCATGCACACATCCATGCTTCATGCACTGATCACGGAGCTGATCATGCACTGATCACGTCTACTATCATGCACTGATCACATGACTACCCATGCACTGATCACGTGGATGATCATACACTAATCATGACAGATCATGCACTGATCACGTGGCTGATCATGCACTGATCACGTGACTGATCATGGACTGATCACATGACTATCATGTGGTGATCACTGACAATGGCGCTGATCATGTGACTGATCTGCACATGATGTGTTTCTCCATGCACTGATCATGTGCCTCTGGAGGCAATAACCAAGAGCTGAGTAGGCACGAATCAAACAGTCAGCAGGCAATAATCATGAACTCAGGTGTGAGAATCATGCTGCTCAGCTGGCAATAATCAAGCAGCTGAGTGGAATTACGCAGCACAGCTGGCAATTGTCAAGCAGATGACAGGCAGGAATAATGCAGCTCAGCTGGCAATTGTCAAGCAGATGAGCAGACAGTAATCACGCAGCTCAGCAGGCCCAGATCACGTGACTGAGCATGCACTGTTCACGTGGCTGATCATGCACTGATCACGTGATTGATCATGCACTGATCACTTGGATATCATGCACTGATCACGTGCTGATCATACAGTTCACGTGTCTGACCATGCACTGATCACGTGGCTGATCATACATCACATGTGGATCATGCACTGATCACGTGGCTATCTCATGCACTGATCACGTAGCTGAACATGCACTATTCACGTGGCTGATCACACACCTGTCACGTGACATATCATGCACTGATCACGTGGCACTCATGCACTGATCACGTGGCTGATCATACTCTGCTCACGTAACTCATGCAGCACACATCACGTGGCTATCATGCACTGCTCACGTGGCTGATCATGCAATGATCACGTAGCTACCATATACTGTCACGTGACTGATCATGCACTGATCACGTAAATGATGCACTGATCACGTGACTGATCATGTACTGATCACGTGACTGATCATGCACTGATCACGTGGCTATCATGCACTGATCACGTGCTGATCATGCACTGATCACGTGACTGATCATGCACTGATCACGTGGCTATCATGCACTGATCACGTGGCTGATCATGCACTGATCACGTGGCTATCATGCACTGATCACATGACTGATCATGCACTGATCACGTGATTGATCATGCACTGATCACGTGGCTTATCATGCACTGATCATGTGACTGATCATGCACTGATCATGTTCGTGCACACTGATATCACATGACAAGATCATAGAGCTGAGTAGGCAGGAAACAGTCAGCAGGCTATAATCATGGAACTCAGCACTGAGAAATCATGCTGCTCAGCTGGCAATAATGCAAATGATGAGCAGGAAATACGCAGCACAGGTGGCAATTGTCAAGCAGATGACAGGCAGGAATCATGCAGCTCAGCTGGCAATTGTCAAGCAGATGAGCAGACAATGTGCGCAGCTCAGCAGGCCATGATCACGTGACTGAGCATGCACTGTTCACGTGGCTGATCATACACTGATCACGTGACTGATCATGCACTGATCACGTGGCTATCATGCACTGATCCGTGGCTGACATGCACTGATCACGTGGCTGATCATGCACTGATCACGTGACTATCATGCACTGATCACGTGGCTGATCATGCACTGATCACGTGACTGATCATGCACTGATCACGTGGCTGATCATGCACTGATCACGTGGCTGATCATGCACTGATCACGGGACTGATCATGCACTGATCACGGGCTATCATGCACTGATCACGTGGCTGATCATGCACTGATCACGTGGCTGATCATGCACTGATCACGTGGCTGATCATGCACTGATCACGTGGCTGATCATGCACTGATCACGTGCCTGATCATGCACTGATCACGTGGCTGATCATGCACTGATCACGTGACTGATCATGCACTGATCACGTGTCTGATCATGCACTGATCACGTGGCTATCATGCACTCATCACGTGGCTGATCATCTGATGATCCAGCTCATGCTGGTCACATGACTGATCATGCACTGATCACGTGACTGATCATGCAGTGATCACGTGGCTATCATGAACTACACACGTGGCTGATCATGCAATGATCATGTAGCTACCATGTACAGGTCACGTGAATGATCATACACCCATCAGGTGACTGATCATGCACTGATCACGTGGCTATCATGCACTGATCACGGAGCTGATCATGCACTGTTCACGTCTATATCATGCACTGATCACATGACACCATGCACTGATCACGTGGATGATCATACACTAATCACGTGACAGATCATGCACTGATCACGTGGCTGATCATGCACTGATACCGTGACTGAGCATGGACTGATCACATGACTATCATGTAGTGATCACGTGACTTAATGGCACTGATCATGTGACTGATCATGCGCTGATCATGTTTGCTATCATACACTGATCATGTGCCTCTGGAGGCAATAAACAAAGAGCTGAGTAGGCACGAATCAAACAGTCAGCAGGCAATAATCATGGAACTCAGGTGTGAGGAATCATGCTGCTCAGCTGGCAATAATCAAGCAGCTGAGCAGGCAGAATTACGCAGCACAGCTGGCAATTGTCAAGCAGATGACAGGCAGGAATCGTGCAGCTCAGCTGGCAATTGTCAAGCAGATGAGCAGACAGTAATCACGCAGCTCAGCAGGCCCAGATCACGTGACTGAGCATGCACTGTTCACGTGGCTGATCATACACTGATCACGTGATGATCATGCACTGATCACGTGGCTGATCATGCACTGATCACGTGGCTGATCATGCACTGATCACGTGGCTGATCATGCACTGATCATGGCTGATCATGCACTGATCACGTGGCTGATCATGCACTGATCACGTGGCTGATCATGCACTGATCACGTGACTGATCATGCACTGATCACGTGACTGATCATGCACTGATCACGTGGCTATCATGCACTGATCACGTGGCTGATCATGCATGATCACGCAGCTACCATGTACTGGTCACGTGACTGATCATGCACTGATCACGTGACTGATCATGCACTGATCACGTGGCTATCATGCACTGATCACGTGGCTGATCATGCACTGATCATGTGGCTATCATGAGTCACGTGACTGATCATGCACCCATCACTGACTGATCATGCACTGATCACGTGGCTATCATGCACTGATCACGGACTGATCATGCACTGATCACATCCTATCATGCACTGATCATCACATGACTGATCATGCACTGATCACGTGGATGATCATGCACTGATCACGTGATGATCATGCACTGATCACGTGGCTGATCATGCACTGATATGTGGCTGATCATGGACTGATCACTGCACTATCATGTAGTGATCACGTGACTTAATGGCACTGATCATGTGACTGATCATGCACTGATCATGTTTGCTATCATACACTGATCATGTGCCTCTGGAGGCAATAAACAAGAGCTGATGACTGATCAAACAGTCAGCAGGCAATAATCATGGAACTCAGGTGTGAGGAATCATGCTGCTCAGCTGGCAATAATCAAGCTGAGCAGGCAGGATGCAGCACAGCTGGCAATTGTCAAGCAGATGACAGGCAGGAATCGTGCAGCTCAGCTGGCAATAGTCAAGCAGATGAGCAGACAGTAATCACGCAGCTCAGCAGGCCTGATCACGTGACTGAGCATGCACTGTTCACGTGGCTGATCATACACTGATCACGTAATGATCATGCACTGATCACGTGGCTGATCATGCACTGATCACGTGACTGATCATGCACTGATCACGTGGCTGATCATGCACTGATCACGTGGCTGATCATACACTGATCACGTGGCTGGTCATGCACTGATCACATTAATGCACTGATCACGTGGCTATCATGCACTGCTCACGTGGCTGATCATGCACATGATCACGGCTACATGTACTGATCACGTGCTGATCATGCTGATCGTGACTGATCATGCAGTGATCACGTGGCTATCATGCACTACTCGTGGCTGATCATGCAATGATCATGTAGCTACCATGTACAGGTCACGTGAATGATCATACACCCATCAGGTGACTGATCATGCACTGATCACGTGGCTATCATGCACTGATCACGAGACTGATCATGCACTGATCACGTCTATATCATGCACTGATCACATGACTGACCATGCACTGATCACGTGGATGATCATGCTAATCATGTGACAGATCATGCACTGATCACGTGGCTGATCATGCACTGATACGTGACTGATCATGCACTGATCACATGACTATCATGCACTGATCACGTGACTTAATGGCACTGATCATGTGACTGATCATGCACTGATCATGTTTGCTATCATGCACTGATCATGTGCCTCATGGATGCAATGAAACAAAAGCTGATAGGCACTCAAACAGTCAGCAGGCAATAATCATGGAACTCAGGTGTGAGGAATCATGCTGTTCATGGCAATAATCAAGCAGCTGATCAGGCAGGATCACAGCACAGCTGGCAATTGTCATGCAGATGACAGGCAGGAATCGTGCAGCTCAGCTGGCAATTATCAAGCAGATGAGCAGACAGGAATCACGCAGCTCATCAGCCTGATCACGTGGCTGATGCACCATTCATGTGGTCACACACTGATCACGTGGCTGATCATGCACTGATCACGTGACTGATCATGCACTGATCACGTGGCTGATCATGCACTGATCACGTGACTGATCATGCACTGATCACGTAGCTGATCATGCACTGATCACGTGGCTGATCATGCACTGATCACGTGGCTGATCATGCACTGATCACGTGACTGATCATGCACTGATCGTGTCTGATCATGCACTGATCACGTGGCTATCATGCACTGCTCACGTGGCTGATCATGCATGATCACGCAGCTACCATGTACTGGTCACATGACTGATCATGCACTGATCACGTGACTGATCATGCACTGATCACGTGGCTATCATGCACTACTCACGTGGCTGATCATGCAATGATCACGTAGCTACCATGTACAGGTCACGTGAATGATCATACACTGATCAGGTGACTGATCATGCACTGATCACGTGGCTATCATGCACTGATCACGAGACTGATCATGCACTGATCACGTCTATATCATGCACTGATCACATGACTGCCCATGCACTGATCACGTGGATGATCACACTGATCATGTGACAGATCATGCACTGATCACGTGGCTGATCATGCACTGATACCGTGACTGAGCATGGACTGATCACATGACTATCATGTAGTGATCACGTGACTTAATGGCGCTGATCATGTGACTGATCATGCGCTGATCATGTTTGCTATCATACACTGATCATGTGCCTCTGGATGGCAATAAACAAAGAGCTGAGTAGGCAGAATCAAACAGTCAGCAGGCAATAATCATGGAACTCAGGTGTGAGGAATCATGCTGCTCAGCTGGCAATAATCAAGCAGCTGAGCAGGCAGGAATTACGCAGCACAGCTGGCAATTGTCAAGCAGATGACAGGCAGGAATCGTGCAGCTCAGCTGGCAATTGTCAAGCAGATGAGCAGACAGTAATCACGCAGCTCAGCAGGCCTGATCACGTGACTGAGCATGCACTGTTCACGTGGCTGATCATACACTGATCACGTGACTGATCATGCACTGATCACGTGGCTGATCATGCACTGATCACGTGGCTGATCATGCACTGATCACGTGGCTGATCATGCACTGATCAGTGATCATGCACTGATCACGTGGCTGATCATGCACTGATCACGTGGCTGATCATGCACTGATCACGTGACTGATCATGCACTGATCACGTGACTGATCACACTGATCACGTGGCTATCATGCCGCTACTCCGTGACGTCATGATGATGCATGGCTACATACTGATCACGGCTGATCATGCTGATCACGTGACTGATCATGCACTGATCACGTGGCTATCATGCACTACTCACGTGGCTGATCATGCAATGATCATGTGGCTACCATGTACTGGTCACGTGACTGATCATACACCCATCACGTGACTGATCATGCACTGATCACGTGGCTATCACACTGATCACGTGACTGATCATGCACTGATCACGTCTATATCATGCACTGATCACGTGACTGATCATGCACTGATCACGTGGATGATCATGCACTGATCACGTGACTGATCATGCACTGATCACGTGGCTGATCATGCACTGATCCGTGACTGAGCATGGACTGATCACATGACTATCATGTAGTGATCACGTGACTTAATGGCGCTGATCATGTGACTGATCATGCACTGATCATGTTTGCTATCATGCACTGATCATGTGCCTCTGGAGGCAATAAACAAAGAGCTGAGTAGGCACTGAATCAATGATCAGCAGGCAATAATCATGGAACTCAGGTGTGAGAATCATGCTCAGCTGGCAATAATCAAGCAGCTGACAGGCAGATGCAGCACAGCTGGCAATTGTCAAGCAGATGACAGGCAGGAATCGTGCAGCTCAGCTGGCAATTGTCAAGCAGATGAGCAGACAGTAATCACGCAGCTCAGCAGGCCTGATCACGTGACTGAGCATGCACTGATCACGTGGCTGATCATACACTGATCACGTGACTGATCATGCACTGATCACGTGGCTGATCATGCACTGATCACGTGACTGATCATGCACTGATCACGTGGCTGATCATGCACTGATCACGTGGCTATCATGCACTGATCACGTGGCTGATCATGCACTGATCACGTGGCTGATCATGCACTGATCACGTGACTGATCATGCTGATCACGTGACTCATCATGCACTGATCACGTGGCTATCATGCACTGATCACGTGGCTGATCATGCACTGATCACGCAGCTACCATGCACTGATCACGTGACTGATCATGCACTGATCACGTGACTGATCATGCACTGATCACGTGGCTATCATGCACTACTCACGTGGCTGATCATGCAATGATCACGTAGCTACCATGTACTGGTCACGTGACTGATCATGCACTGATCACGTGACTGATCATGCACTGATCACGTGGCTATCATGCACTGATCACGTGACTGATCATGCACTGATCAATCTATATCATGCACTGATCACATGCGTACCCATGCACTGATCACGTGGATGATCATGCACTGATCACGTGACTGATCATGCACTGATCACGTGGCTGATCATGCACTGATACCGTGACTGATCATGGACTGATCACATGACTATCATGCACTGATCACGTGGCTTAATGCACTGATCATGTGACTGATCATGCACTGATCATGTTTGCTATCATACACTGATCATGTGCCTCTGGAGGCAATAAACAAAGAGCTGAGTAGGCAGATCACAGTCAGCAGGCAATAATCATGGAACTCAGGTGAGGAATCATGCTGCTCAGCTGGCAATAATCAAGCAGCTGATCAGGCAGGAATACGCAGCACAGCTGGCAATTGTCAAGCAGATGACAGGCAGGAATCGTGGCTCAGCTGGCAATTGTCAAGCAGATGAGCAGACAGTAATCACGCAGCTCAGCAGGCCTGATCACGTGACTGAGCATGCACTGATCACGTGGCTGATCATGCACTGATCACGTGACTGATCATGCACTGATCACGTGGCTGATCATGCACTGATCACGTGACTGATCATCACTGATCACATGGCTGATCATGCACTGATCACGTGGCTGATCATGCACTGATCACGTGGCTGATCATGCACTGATCACGTGGCTGATCATGCACTGATCACGTGACTGATCATGCACTGATCACGTGACTGATCATGCACTGATCACGTGGCTATCATGCACTGATCACGTGGCTGATCATGCACTGATCATGTGCTTCTGTCTGCACGTCACGTGACTGATCATGCACTGATCACGTGACTGATCATGCACTGATCACGTGGCTGATCATGCACTGATCACGTGACTGATCATGCACTGATCACGTGACTGATCATGCACTGATCACGTGCTGATCATGCACTGATCACGTGGCTGATCATGCACTGATCACGTGGCTGATCATGCACTGATCACGTGGATATCATGCACTGATCACGTGGCTGATCATGCACTGATCACGTGTCTGATCATGCACTGATCACGTGGCTGATCATACACTGATCACGTAACTGATCATGCACTGATCACGTGGCTATCATGCACTGATCACGTGGCTGAACATGCACTGATCACGTGGCTGATCACACTGTCACGTGACATATCATGCACTGATCACGTGGCACTCATGCACTGATCACGTGATCATGCACTGCTCACGTGGCTGATCATGCACACATCTGGCTATCATGCTGCTCATGGCTGTCATGCAATGATCACGTAGCTACCATGCACTGGTCACGTGACTGATCATGCACACACATCAAATGATCATGCACTGATCACGTGACTGATCATGCACTGATCACGTGACTGATCATGCACTGATCACGTGGCTATCATGCACTGCTCACGTGGCTGATCATGCACTGATCACGTGCAACCATGTGCTGGTCACGTGACTGATCATGCACTGATCACGTAATGATCATGCACTGATCACGTGGCTCATCATGCACTGATCACGTGGCTGATCACACATGATCACGTGACTGATCATGCACTGATCACGTGACTGATCATGCACTGATCACGTGGCTATCATGCACTGATCACGTGGCTATCATGCACTGATCACGTGGCTGCATGCACTGATCACGTAGCTACCATGCACTGATCACGTGACTGATCATGCACTGATCACGTGGCTGATCATGCACTGATCACGTGGCTGATCATGCACTGATCACGTGGCTGATCACACACTATCACGTGACTGATCATGCACTGATCACGTGACTGATCATGCACTGATCACGTGGCTATCATGCACTGATCACGTGGCTGATCATGCACTGATCACGTGGCTGATCACACCGCATCATCACGTGACTGATCATGCACTGATCACGTGGCTGATCATGCACTGATCGTGGCTATCATGCACTGATCACGTGGCTATCATGCACTGATCACGTGGCTGATCATGCACTGTCTATCTGTGCTGATCACGTGACTGATCATGCATGATCATGATCGTCTGCACCATGCACTGATCACATGATGCTGCACAGATCACGTGACTGATCATGCACTGATCACGTGGCTATCATGCACTGATCACGTGGCTGATCATGCAATGATCACGCAGCTATCATGCACTGTCACGTGACTGATCATGCACTGATCACGTGACTGATCATGCACTGATCACGTGGCTTATCATGCACTGATCATGTGACTGATCATGCACTGATCATGTTTGTGTCATACACTGATCATGTGCCTCTGGAGGCAATGAACAAAGAGCTGAGTAGGCACGAATCAGTCAGCAGGCAATAATCATGGAACTCAGCTGTGAAATCATGCTGCTCAGCTGGCAATAATCAAGCAGCTGAGCAGGCAGGAATTACGCAGCACAGCTGGCAATTGTCAAGCAGATGACAGGCAGGAATCGTGCAGCTCAGCTGGCAATTGTCAAGCAGATGAGCAGACAGTAATCACGCAGCTCAGCAGGCCCTGATCACGTGACTGAGCATGCACTGTTCACGTGGCTGATCACACACTGATCACGTGACTGATCATGCACTGATCACGTGACTGATCATGCACTGATCACGTGGCTGATCATGCACTGATCACGTGGTGACATGCACTGATCACGTGGCTGATCATGCACACTCACGTGGCTGATCATGCTGATCACGTGACTGATCATGCACTGATCACGTGGCTGATCATGCACTGATCACGTGGCTATCATGCACTGATCACGTGGCTGATCATGCACTGATCACGTGGCTACCATGCACTGATCACGTGACTGATCATGCACTGATCACGTGACTGATCATGCACTGATCACGTGGCTATCATGCACTGATCACGTGGCTGATCATGACTGCCATCATCATGGCACTACCATGCACTGATCACGTGAATGATCATGCACTGATCACGTGACTGATCATGCACTGATCACGTGGCTATCATGCACTGATCGTGACTGATCATGCACTGATCACGTGGCTATCATGCACTGATCATGACTGATCATGCACTGATCACGTGACTGATCATGCACTGATCACGTGACTGATCATGCACTGATCACGTGGCTGATCATGCACTGATCACCGTGACTGATCATGCACTGATCACGTGGCTATCATGCACTGATCACGTGGCTGATCATGCACTGATCACGTGACTGATCATGCACTGATCACGTGGCTCTCATCATGCACTGATCACGTGGCTGATCATGCACTGATCACGTGGCTGATCATGCACTGATCACGTGGCTACCATCATGCTGGTCACGTGACTGATCATGCACTGATCACGTGACTGATCATGCACTGATCACGTGGCTGATCATGCACTGATCACGTGGCTGATCATGCACTGATCACGTGGCTGATCATGCACAGATGTCAAATGATCATGCACTGATCACGTGGCTGATCATGCACTGATCACGTGATGATCATGCACTGATCACGTGGCTATCATGCACTGATCACGTGACTGATCATGCACTGATCACGTGGCTGATCATGCACTGATCACAGCTATCATGCACTGATCACGTGACTGATCATGCACTGATCACGTGACTGATCATGCACTGATCACGTGGCTGATCATGCACTGATACCGTGACTGAGCATGGACTGATCACATGACTATCATGTAGTGATCACGTGACTTAATGGCGCTGATCATGTGACTGATCATGCGCTGATCATGTTTGCTATCATACACTGATCATGTGCCTCTGGAGGCAATAAACAAAGAGCTGAGTAGGCACGAATCAAACAGTCAGCAGGCAATAATCATGGAACTCAGCTGTGAGAATCATGCTGCTCAGCTGGCAATAATCAAGCAGCTGAGCAGGCAGGAATTACGCAGCACAGCTGGCAATTGTCAAGCAGATGACAGGCAGGAATCGTGCAGCTCAGCTGGCAATTGTCAAGCAGATGAGCAGACAGTAATCACGCAGCTCAGCAGGCCCTGATCACGTGACTGAGCATGCACTGTTCACGTGGCTGATCATACACTGATCACGTGATGATCATGCACTGATCACTTGGATATCATGCACTGATCACGTGGCTGATCATACACTGTTCACGTGTCTGACCATGCACTGTTCACGTGGCTGATCATACACTGCTCACGTATGTGATCATGCACTGATCACGTGGCTGAACATGCACTGTTCACGTGGCTGATCACACACCTGTCACGTGACATATCATGCACTGATCACGTGCAGCATCATGCTGATCACGTGGCTGATCATACTCTGCTCACGTAACTGATCATGCACACATCACGTGGCTATCATGCACTGCTCACGTGGTGGTCATGAAGATCACGTAGCTACCATATACTGGTCACGTGACTGATCATGCACATCACGTAAATGATCATGCACTGTTCACGTGACTGATCATGTACTGATCACGTGACTGATCATGCACTGATCACGTGGCTATCATGCTCTGCTCACGTGGCTGATCATGCAACGATCACGTAGCAACCATGTACTGGTCACGTGACTGATCATGCACTGATCACGTAATTGATCCTGCACTGATCACGTGGCTCATCATGCACTGATCACGTGGCTGATCACACATGTATCACGTGACTGATCATGCACTGATCACGTGGCTCTCATGCACTGATCACGTGGCTATCATGCACTGATCACGTGGCTATCATGCACTGATCACGTGGCTGATCATGCACTGATCACGTGACTGATCATGCACTGATCACGTGACTGATCATGCACTGATCACGTGGCTGATCATGCACTGATCACGTGGCTGATCAGCACTGATCACGTGGCTGATCATGCACTGATCACGTGACTGATCATGCACTGATCACGTGGCTGATCATGCACTGATCACGTGGCTGATCATGCACTGATCACGTGGCTGATCATGCACTGATCACGTAGCTACCATGCACTGATCACGTGACTGATCATGCACTGATCACGTGACTGATCATGCACTGATCACGTGGCTGATCATGCACTGATCACGTGACTGATCATGCACTGATCACGTGGCTGATCATGCACTGATCACGTGGCTATCATGCACTGATCACGTGGCTGATCATGCACTGATCACGTGGCTATCATGCACTGATCACATGACTGATCATGCACTGATCACGTGGCTGATCATGCACTGATCCGTGGCTTATCATGCACTGATCATGTGACTGATCATGTGCTGATCATGTTTGGTGTCATACACTGATCATGTGCCTCTGGAGGCAATGAACTAGAGCTGAGTAGCACGAATCAGTCAGCAGGCAATAATCATGGAACTCAGCTCTGAGAATCATGCTGCTCAGCTGGCAATAATCAAGTAGATGAGCAGGCAGGAACACGCAGCACAGCTGGCAATTGTCAAGCAGATGACAGGCAGGAATCATGCAGCTCAGCTGGCAATTGTCAAGCAGATGAGCAGACAGTAATCACGCAGCTCAGCAGGCCCAGATCACGTGACTGAGCATGCACTGTTCACGTGGCTGATCACACACTATCACGTGACTGATCATGCACTGATCACGTGGCTGATCATGCACTGATCACGTGGCTATCATGCACTGATCACGTGGCTGATCATGCACTGATCACGTGGCTATCATGCACTGATCACATGACTGTCATGCACTGATCACGTGACTGATCATGCACTGATCACGTGGCTGATCATGCACTGATCACGTGGCTGATCATGCACTGATCACGTGGCTATCATGCACTGATCACTGGCTGATCACACACATACGTGACTGATCATGCACTGATCACGTGGCTGATCATGCACTGATCACGTGGCTGATCATGCACTGATCACGTGGCTGATCATGCACTGATCACGTGACTGATCATGCACTGATCACGTGACTGATCATGCACTCATGATAGCTGATCATGCACTGATCACGTGGCTGATCATGCACTGATCACGTACTGATCATGCACTGATCACGTGACTGATCATGCACTGATCACGTGACTGATCATGCACTGATCACGTGGCTATCATGCACATCACGTGGCTGATCATGCACTGATCACGTAGCTACCATGTACTGATCATGATGACTGATCATGCACTGATCACGTGACTGATCATGCACTGATCACGTGGCTGATCATGCACTGATCACGTGGCTGATCATGCACTGATCACGTGGCTGATCATGCACTGATCACGTGGCTGATCATGCACTGATCCTGGCTGATCATGCACTGATCACGTGGCTATCATGCACTGATCACGTGACTGATCATGCGCTGATCACGTCTATATCATGCACTGATCACATGACTGCCCGTGCACTGATCACGTGGATGATCATACACTAATCTTGTGACAGATCATGCACTGATCATGTGGCTGATCATGCACTGATACCGTGACTGAGCATGGACTGATCACATGACTATCATGTAGTGATCACGTGACTTAATGGCGCTGATCATGTGACTGATCATGCGCTGATCATGTTTGCTATCATACACTGATCATGTGCCTCTGGAGGCAATAAACAAAGAGCTGAGTAGGCACGAATCAAACAGTCAGCAGGCAATAATCATGGAACTCAGCTGTGAGGAATCATGCTGCTCAGCTGGCAATAATCAAGCAGGCAGGCAGGAATTACGCAGCACAGCTGGCAATTGTCAAGCAGATGACAGGCAGGAATCGTGCAGCTCAGCTGGCAATTGTCAAGCAGATGAGCAGACAGTAATCACGCAGCTCAGCAGGCCCTGATCACGTGACTGAGCATGCACTGTTCACGTGGCTGATCATACACTGATCACGTGATGATCATGCACTGATCACTTGGATATCATGCACTGATCACGTGGCTGATCATACACTGTTCACGTGTCTGACCATGCACTGATCACGTGGCTGATCATACACTGATCACGTAACTGATCATGCACTGATCACGTGGCTGATCATGCACTGATCACGTGGCTGATCATGCACTGATCACGTGGCTGATCATGCACCATCCGTGACTGATCATGCACTGATCACGTGGCTATCATGCACTGCTCACGTGGCTGATCATGCACGATGATGCACTGACTACCGCATGCAGGTCACGTGACTGATCATGCACTGATCACGTGACTGATCATGCACTGATCGCGTAAGCTATCATGCACTACTCACGTGGCTGATCATGTAATGATCACGTGCTGATCATGTACAGATCACGTGACTGATCATGG
>NW_026894960.1:0-47564 GCF_032452875.1 Bos javanicus
ATCACGTGACTGATCATGCACTGATCACGTGGCTATCATGCACTGATCACGTGGCTGATCATGCAATGATCACGTACTTCCATGTACTGGTCACGTGACTGATCATGCACTGATCGTGGCTGATCATGCACTGATCATGGCTGATCATGCACTGATCGCGTGGCTGATCATGCACTGATCACGTAACTGATCATGCACTGATCACGTGCTGATCATGCACTGATCACGTGTGGCTATGCACTGATCACATGGCTGGATCATACACTGATCACGTGGCTGATCATGCACTGATCACGTGGCTGATCATGCACTGATCACGTGACTGATCATGCACTGATCGCGTGACTGATCATGCACTGATCGCGTGGCTATCATGCACTGCTCACGTGGCTGATCATGCATGATCACGCGCTACCATGTACTGGTCACATGACTGATCATGCACTGATCGCGTGACTGATCATGCAGTGATCACGTGGCTATCATGAACTACTCACGTGGCTGATCATGCAATGATCATGTAGCTACCATGTACAGGTCACGTGAATGATCATACACCCATCAGGTGACTGATCATGCACTGATCACGTGGCTATCATGCACTGATCACGAGCTGATCATGCACTGTTCACGTCTATATCATGCACTGATCACATGACTGCCCATGCACTGATCACGTGGATGATCATACACTAATCTTGTGACAGATCATGCACTGATCGCGTGGCTGATCATGCACTGATACCGTGACTGAGCATGGACTGATCACATGACTATCATGTAGTGATCACGTGACTTAATGGCGCTGATCATGTGACTGATCGCTGATCATGTTTGCTATCATACACTGATCATGTGCCTCTGGAGGCAATAAACAAAGAGCTGAGTAGGCACGATCAAACAGTCAGCAGGCAATAATCATGGAACTCAGGTGTGAGGAATCATGCTGCTCAGCTGGCAATAATCAAGCAGCTGAGCAGGCAGGAATTACGCAGCACAGCTGGCAATTGTCAAGCAGATGACAGGCAGGAATCGTGCAGCTCAGCTGGCAATTGTCAAGCAGATGAGCAGACAGTAATCACGCAGCTCAGCAGGCCCAGATCACGTGACTGAGCATGCACTGTTCACGTGGCTGATCACACTGATCGTGATGATCATGCACTGATCACTTGCGATATCATGCACTGATCACGTGGCTGATCATACACTGTTCGTGTCTGACCATGCACTGATCGCGTGGCTGATCGTACACTGCTCACGTAACTGATCATGCACTGATCACGTGGCTATCATGCACTGATCACGTGGCTGAACATGCACTGTTCACGTGGCTGATCACACACCTGTCACGTGACATATCATGCACTGATCACGTGCACTCATGCACTGATCACGTGGCTGATCATACTCTGCTCACGTAACTCATGCACACATCACGTGGCTATCATGCACTGCTCACGTGGCTCGTCATGGAATGATCATGGCAACCATATACTGGTACGTGACTGATCATGCAAAGATCACGTAAATGATCATGCACTGTTCATGTGACTGATCATGTACTGATCACGTGACTGATCATGCACTGCATTGGCTATCATGCTGCATCGTGGCTGATCATGCACGATCACGTGCAACCATGTACTGGTCACGTGACTGATCATGCACTGATCACGTATTGATCCTGCACTGATCACGTGGCTCATCATGCACTGATCATGGCTGATCACACATGTATCACGTGACTGATCATGCACTGATCCCGTGGCTCTCATGCAATCACGTGGCTGTCATGCACTGATCACGTGGATATCATGCACTGATCACGTGGCTGATCACCGTATCACATGACTGATCATGCACTGATCACGTGACTATCATGCACTGATCACGTGGCTATCATACTGATCATGTGGCTGATCAGGCACTGATCACGTGGCTACATGCACTGGTCACGTGACTGATCATGCACTGATCACGTGACTGATCATGCACTGATCACGTGGCTGATCATGCACTGATCACGTGGCTGATCATGCACTGATCACGTAACTGATCATGCACTGATCACGTGGCTGATCATGCACTGATCACGTCTGATCATGCACTGCTCACATGGCTGATCATGCCATGATCACGCCTACCATGTACTGGTCACATGACTGATCATGCACTGATCACGTGACTGATCATGCAGTGATCACGTGGCTATCATGAACTACTCACGTGGCTCATCATGCAATGATCATGTAGCTACCATGTACAGGTCACGTGAATGATCATACACACATCAGGTGACTGATCATGCACTGATCGCGTGGCTATCATGCACTGATCACGACTGATCATGCACTGTTCACGTCTATATCATGCACTGATCACATGACTGCCGTGCACTGATCGTGGATGATCATACACTAATCTGGTGACAGATCATGCACTGATCACATGGCTGTGATCTACACCGTGACTGAGCATGGACTGATCACGTGGCTATCATGCACTGATCACGTGGCTTAATGGCACTGATCATGTGGCTGATCATGCACTGATCATCTTTGCTATCATGCACTGATCACGTGCCTCTGGAGGCAATAAACAAAGAGCTGAGTGAAATCAAACAGTCAGCAGGCAATAATCATGGAACTCAGGTGTGAGGAATCATGCTGCTCAGCTGGCAATAATCAAGCAGCTGAGCAGGCAGGAATTACGCAGCACAGCTGGCAATTGTCAAGCAGATGACGGGCAGGAATCGTGCAGCTCAGCTGGCAATTGTCAAGCAGATGAGCAGACAGTAATCACGCAGCTCAGCATGCACTGATCACGTGACTGATCATGCACTGATCACGTGGCTGATCATGCACTGATCACGTGCTGATCATGCACTGATCGCGGCTATCATGCACTGATCACGTGGCTGATCATGCACTGTTCACGTGTCTGATCATGCACTGATCACGTGGCTGATCATGCACTGCTCGCGTGGCTGATCATGCACTGATCGCGTGGCTATCATGCACTGATCACGTGGCTGATCATGCTGTTCACGTGGCTGATCACCCATCGGGTGACTGATCATGCACTGATCGCGTGGCTATCATGCACTGATCACGAGACTGATCATGCACTGTTCGCGTCTATATCATGCACTGATCACATGACTGCCGTGCACTGATCGCGTGGATGATCATACACTAATCTTGTGACAGATCATGCACTGATCACGTGGCTGATCATGCACTGATACGACTGAGCATGGACTGATCACGTGACTATCATGTAGTGATCACGTGACTTAATGGCGCTGACCATGTGACTGATCATGCGCTGATCATGTTTGCTATCATACACTGATCATGTGCCTCTGGAGGCAATAAACAAAGAGCTGAGTAGGCACGAATCAAACAGTCAGCAGGCAATAATCATGGAACTCAGGTGTGAAGAATCATGCTGCTCAGCTGGCAATAATCAAGCAGCTGAGCAGGCAGGAATACGCAGCACAGCTGGCAATTGTCAAGCAGATGACAGGCAGGAATCGTGCAGCTCAGCTGGCAAGTGTCAAGCAGATGAGCAGACAGTAATCACGCAGCTCAGCAGGCCCAGATCACGTGACTGAGCATGCACTGTTCACGTGGCTGATCATGCACTGATCGCGTGATGATCATGCACTGATCACGTGGCTATCATGCACTGATCACGTGGCTGATCATGCACTGTTCACGTGGCTGACCATGCACTGATCACGTGGCTGATCATGCACTGCTCACGTAACTGATCATGCACTGATCACGTGGCTATCATGCACTGATCACGTGGCTGATCATGCACTGTTCACGTGGCTGATCACGCACCTGTCACGTGACATATCATGCACTGATCACGTGGCACTCATGCACTGATCACGTGGCTGATCATACTCTGCTCACGTAACTCATGCACACATCACGTGGCTATCATGCACTGCTCACGTGGCTGTCATGGAATGATCACGTGCTACCATATACTGGTCACGTGTCTGATCATGCACTGATCACGTGACTGATCATGCACTGTTCACGTGACTGATCATGTACTGATCACGTGACTGATCATGCACTGATCACGTGGCTATCATGCACTGCTCACGTGGCTGATCATGCAATGATCACGTAGCAACCATGTACTGGTCACGTGACTGATCATGCACTGATCACGTAACTGATCCTGCGCTGATCACGTGGCTCATCATGCACTGATCACGTGGCTGATCACATGTATCACGTGACTGATCATGCACTGATCACGTGGCTATCATGCACTGATCACGTGGCTATCATGCACTGATCACGTGGCTATCATGCACTGATCACGTGGCTGATCACACGTATCACATGACTGATCATGCACTGATCACGTGGCTATCATGCACTGATCACGTGCTATCATGCACTGATCACGTGGCTGATCATGCACTGATCGCGTGACCATGCACTGGTCACGTGACTGATCATGCACTGATCACGTGATTGATCATGCACTGATCACGTGGCTGATCATGCACTGATCACGTGGCTGATCATACACTGATCACATAACTGATCATGCACTGATCACGTGACTTATCATGCACTGATCACGTGGCTATCATGCACTGATCACTGGCTGATCATACACTGATCACGTCTGATCATGCACTGATCACGTGGCTGATCATGCACTGATCACGTGACTGATCATGCACTGATCACGTGTCTGACCATGCACTGATCACGTGGCTGATCATGCACTGATCACGTGGCTGATCATGCACTGATCACGTGCTATCATGCACTGATCACACGGCTGATCATGCACTGATCACGTGACTGATCATGCACTGATCACGTGGCTATCATGCACTGCTCACGTGGCTGATCATGCAATGATCATGCTACCTATGTACAGGTCACGTGACTGATCACACATCCAGGCTGATCGCCTGATCACGTGGCTATCATGCACTGATCACGTGACTGATCATGCAGTGATCACGTGGCCATGTACTGATCACGTGACTGATCATGCACTGATCACGTACTGATCATGCACTGATCACGTGACTGATCATGCACTGATCACGTGGCTGATCATGCACTGCACGTGACTGATCATGCACTGATCACGTGGCTATCATGCACTGATCACGTGACTGATCATGCTGATCACGTTGACTGATCATGCACTGATCACGTGGCTATCATGCACTGATCACGTGGCTGATCACTGATCACATGGCTATCATGCACTGGTCACGTGGCTGATCATGCACATCACGTGACCATCATGCACTGATCACGTGGCTATCATGCACTGATCACGTGGCTGATCATGCAATGATCACGTAGCTACCATACTGGTCACGTGACTGATCATGCACTGATCACGTGATTGATCATGCACTGATCACGTGGCTGATCATGCACTGATCACGTGGCTGATCATCACTGATCACATGATCATGCACTGATCACGTGTGATCATGCACTGATCACGTGGCTATCATGCACTGATCATGGCTGACATACACTGATCACGTGCCTGGTCATGCACTGATCACGTGGCTGATCATGCACTGATCACGTGACTGATCATGCACTGATCGTGTCTGATCATGCACTGATCACGTGGCTATCATGCACTGCTCACGTGGCTGATCATGCCATGATCACGCGCTACCATGTACTGGTCACATGACTGATCATGCACTGATCACGTGACTGATCATGCAGTGATCACGTGGCTATCATGAACTACTCACGTGGCTGATCATGCAATGATCATGTAGCTACCATGTACAGGTCGCGTGAATGATCATACACCCATCAGGTGACTGATCATGCACTGATCGCGTGGCTATCATGCACTGATCACGAGACTGATCATGCACTGTTCACGTCTATATCATGCACTGATCACATGACTGCCGTGCACTGATCACGTGGATGATCATACACTAATCTTGTGACAGATCATGCACTGATCACGTGGCTGATCATGCACTGACCGTGACTGAGCATGGACTGATCACATGACTATCATGTAGTGATCACGTGACTTAATGGCGCTGATCATGTGACTGATCATGCGCTGATCATGTTTGCTATCATACACTGATCATGTGCCTCTGGAGGCAATAAACAAAGAGCTGAGTAGGCACGAATCAAACAGTCAGCAGGCAATAATCATGGAACTCAGGTGTGAGTCATGCTGCTCAGCTGGCAATAATCAAGCAGCTGAGCAGGCAGGAATTACGCAGCACAGCTGGCAATTGTCAAGCAGATGACAGGCAGGAATCGCAGCTCAGCTGGCAATTGTCAAGCAGATGAGCAGACAGTAATCACGCGGCTCAGCAGGCCCAGATCACGTGACTGAGCATGCACTGTTCACGTGGCTGATCATACACTGATCACGTGATGATCATGCACTGATCACTTGGATATCATGCACTGATCACGTGGCTGATCATACACTGTCACGTGTCTGACCATGCACTGATCACGTGGCTGATCATACACTGCTCACGTAACTGATCATGCACTGATCACGTGGCTATCATGCACTGATCACGTGGCTGAACATGCACTGTTCACGTGGCTGATCACACACCTGTCGTGACATATCATGCACTGATCACGTGGCACTCATGCACTGATCACGTGGCTGATCATGCTCTGCTCACGTAACTCATGCACACATCACGTGGCTATCATGCACTGCTCACGTGGCTCGTCATGGAATGATCACGTAGCAACCATATACTGGTACGTGACTGATCATGCACAGATCCGTCATGCACTGATCACGTGACTGATCATGCACTGATCACGTGACTGATCATGCACTGATCACGTGGCTATCATGCTCTGCTCACGTGGCTGATCATGCAACGATCACGTGCAACCATGTACTGGTCACGTGACTGATCATGCACTGATCACGTAATTGATCCTGCACTGATCGCGTGGCTCATCATGCACTGATCACGTGGCTGATCACACATGTATCACGTGACTGATCATGCACTGATCACGTGGCTCTCATGCACTGATCACGTGGCTGTCATGCACTGATCACGTGGATATCATGCACTGATCACGTGGCTGATCACACACGTATCACATGACTGATCATGCACTGGTCACGTGGCTATCATGCACTGATCGCGTGGCTGATCATGCACTGATCACGTGGCTGATCATGCACTGATCACGTAGCTGATCATGTACTGATCACGTGACTGATCATGCACTGATCACGTGGCTGATCATGCACTGATCACGTGGCTGATCATGCACTGATCACGTGGCTGATCATGCACTGATCCATGACTGATCATGCACTGATCACGTGACTGATCATGCACTGATCACGTGGCTATCATGCACTGCTCACGTGGCTGATCATGCCATGATCACGCAGCTACCATGTACTGGTCACATGACTGATCATGCACTGATCACGTGACTGATCATGCAGTGATCGCGTGGCTATCATGAACTACTCACGTGGCTGATCATGCAATGATCATGTAGCTACCATGTACAGGTCACGTGAATGATCATACACCCATCAGGTGACTGATCATGCACTGATCACGTGGCTATCATGCACTGATCACGAGACTGATCATGCACTGTTCGCGTCTATATCATGCACTGATCACATGACTGCCCGTGCACTGATCGCGTGGATGATCATACACTAATCTTGTGACAGGTCATGCACTGATCACGTGGCTGATCATGCACTGATACCGTGACTGAGCATGGACTGATCACATGACTATCATGTAGTGATCACGTGACTTAATGGCTGATCATGTGACTGATCATGCGCTGATCATGTTTGCTATCATACACTGATCATGTGCCTCTGGAGGCAATAAACAAAGAGCTGAGTAGGCACGAATCAAACAGTCAGCAGGCAATAATCATGGAACTCAGGTGTGAGGAATCATGCTGCTCAGCTGGCAATAATCAAGCAGCTGAACAGGCAGGAATTACGCAGCACAGCTGGCAATTGTCAAGCAGATGACAGGCAGGAATCGTGCAGCTCAGCTGGCAATTGTCAAGCAGATGAGCAGACAGTAATCACGCAGCTCAGCAGGCCCAGATCACGTGACTGAGCATGCACTGTTCACGTGGCTGATCATACACTGATCGCGTGATGATCATGCACTGATCACTTGGATATCATGCACTGATCACGTGGCTGATCATACACTGTTCACGTGTCTGACCATGCACTGATCACGTGGCTGATCATACACTGCTCACGTGGCTGATCATGCACTGATCACGTGGCTATCATGCACTGATCACGTGGCTGAACATGCACTGTTCACGTGGCTGATCACACACCTGTCACGTGACAGCCACTGATCACGTGGCACTCATGCACTGATCACGTGGCTGATCATACTCTGCTCGCGTAACTCATGCACACATCACGTGGCTATCATGCACTGCTCACTTGGCTCGTCATGGAATGATCGCGTAGCAACCATATACTGGTAGCGTGACTGATCATGCAAAGATCACGTAAATGATCATGCACTGTTCGCGTGACTGATCATGTACTGATCGCGTGACTGATCATGCACTGACCACGTGGCTATCATGCTCTGCTCACATGGCTGATCATGCAACGATCACGTAGCAACCATGTACTGGTCACGTGACTGATCATGCACTGATCACGTAATTGATCCTGCACTGATCGCGTGGCTCATCATGCACTGATCACGTGGCTGATCACACATGTATCGCGTGACTGATCATGCACTGATCACGTGGCTCTCATGCACTGATCGCGTGGCTGATCATGCACTGATCACGTGGCTATCATGCACTGATCACGTGACTGATCATACACGTATCACGTGACTGATCATGCACTGATCACGTGGCTATCATGCACTGATCACGTGGCTGATCATGCACTGATCATGTGGCTGATCATGCTGATCACGTGACTGATCATGCACTGATCACGTGGCTGATCATGCACTGATCACGTGGCTATCATGCACTGATCACGTGGCTGATCATGCATCAGTAGCAACCATGTACTGGTCATGACTGATCATGACTGATCATGCACTGATCACGTGGCTGATCATGCACTGATCACGTGGCTGATCACACGTTCTGATCACGTGCTGATCATGCACTGATCACGTGGCTCATGCACTGATCACGTGGCTGATCATGCACTGATCACGTGGCTATCATGCTGATCACGTGGCTGATCATACGTATCGTGACTGATCATGCACTGATCACGTGGCTGATCATGCACTGATCACGTGGCTATCATGCACTGATCGCGTGGCTGATCATGCAATGATCACGTAGCTACCATGTACTGGTCACGTGGCACTGATCATGCACTGATCACGTGATTGATCATGCACTGATCACGTGGCTGATCATGCACTGATCACGTGGCTGATCGCACTGATCACATAGCTGATCATGCACTGATCACGTGGCTGATCATGCACTGATCGTGGCTATCATGCACTGATCATGGCTGGACATGCACTGATCACGTGGCTGGTCATGCACTGATCACGTGGCTGATCATCCACTGATCACGTGACTGATCATGCACTGATCACGTGTCTGATCATGCACTGATCACGTGACTATCATGCACTGCTCACGTGGCTGATCATGCATGATCACATGAGCTACCATGTACTGGTCACATGACTGATCATGCACTGATCACGTGACTGATCATGCAGTGATCACGTGGCTATCATGCACTACTCACGTGGCTGATCATGCAATGATCATGTAGCTACCATGTACCGGTCACGTGAATGATCATACACCCATCAGGTGACTGATCATGCACTGATCACGTGGCTATCATGCACTGATCACGTGACTGGTCATGCACTGATCACGTATATATCATGCACTGATCACGTGACTGACCATGCACTGATCACGTGGCTGATCATGCACTGATCACGTGGCTGATCATGCACTGATCACGTGGCTGATCATGCACTGATCACGTGACTGATCATGCACTGATCACGTGGCTGATCATGCACTGATCACGTGGCTGTCATACTGATCATGTGCTGATCATGCACTGATCACGTGGCTGATCATACACTGATCGCGTGACTGATCATGCACTGATCACGTGGCTGATCATGCACTGATCACGTGGCTATCATGCTGCTCACGTGGCTGATCATGCGCTGATCACGTGCTTATGCACTGGTCACGTGGCTGATCATGCACTGATCACGTGACTGATCATGCACTGATCACGTGGCTATCATGCACTGCTCGCGTGGCTGATCATGCACTGATCACGTAGCTACCATGCACTGGTCACGTGACTGATCATACACCGATCACGTGACTGATCATGCACTGATCACGTGGCTGATCATGCACTGATCGCGTGGCTGATCATGCACTGATCACGTGGCTGATCATGCACTGTTCGCGTGACTGATCATGCACTGATCGTGGCACTCATGCACTGATCACGTGGCTGATCATCTGCTCGCGTGATCATGCACACATCGTGGCTATCATGCACTGCTCACGTGGCTGATCATGGAATGATCACGTAGCAACCACATATACTGGTCACGTGACTGATCATGCACTCCGTAAATGATCATGCACTGGTCACGTGCTGATCATGTACTGATCACGTGACTGATCATGCACTGATCACGTGGCTATCATGCACTACTCACGTGGCTGATCATACTGCTGATCACGTGGCAACCATGTACTGGTCACGTGACTGATCATGCACTGATCACGTACTGATCATGCACTGATCACGTGGCTCATCATGCACTGATCACGTGGCTGATCACACATGTATCACGTGACTGATCATGCACTGATCACGTGGCTCATGCACTGATCACGTGGCTGATCATGCACTGATCACGTGGCTATCATGCACTGATCATGTGGCTGATCATGCACGTATCACATGACTGATCATGCACTGATCACGTGGCTATCATGCACTGATCGCGTGGCTATCATGCACTGATCACGTGGCTGATCAGGCAATGATCACGCTAACATGAACTGGTCACGTAACTGATCATGCACTGAGCACGTAATGATCATGCACTGATCACGTGGCTGATCATGCACTGATCACGTGGCTGATCATGATCACTGCCAGCACTGATCATGCACTGATCACGTACTGATCATGCACTGATCACGTGGCTATCATGCACTGATCACGTGGCTGACATACACTGATCACGTGCCTGGTCATGCACTGATCACGTGGCTGATCATGCACTGATCACGTGACTGATCATGCACTGATCACGTGATCTGATCATGCACTGATCACGTGGCTATCATGCACTGCTCACGTGGCTGATCATGCATGATCACGCAGCTACCATGTACTGGTCACATGGCTGATCATGCACTGATCACGTGACTGATCATGCACTGATCACGTGGCTATCATGCACTGCTCACGTGGCTGATCATGCAATGATCACGTGGCTACCATGTACAGGTCACGTGAATGATCATGCACCCATCAGGTGACTGATCATGCACTGATCACGTGGCTATCATGCACTGATCACGAGACTGATCATGCACTGTTCACGTCTATATCATGCACTGATCACGTGGCTGCCCATGCACTGATCACGTGGCTGATCATACACTAATCTTGTGACAGATCATGCACTGATCACGTGGCTGATCATGCACTGATACCGTGACTGAGCATGGACTGATCACATGACTATCATGTAGTGATCACGTGACTTAATGGCGCTGATCATGTGACTGATCATGCGCTGATCATGTTTGCTATCATACACTGATCATGTGCCTCTGGAGGCAATAAACAAAGAGCTGAGTAGGCACGAATAAAACAGTCAGCAGGCAATAATCATGGAACTCAGGTGTGAGGAATCATGCTGCTCAGCTGGCAATAATCAAGCAGCTGAGCAGGCAGGAATTACGCAGCACAGCTGGCAATTGTCAAGCAGATGACAGGCAGGAATCGTGCAGCTCAGCTGGCAATTGTCAAGCAGATGAGCAGACAGTAATCACGCAGCTCAGCAGGCCCTGATCACGTGACTGAGCATGCACTGTTCACGTGGCTGATCATACACTGATCGCGTGATGATCATGCACTGATCACGTGGATATCATGCACTGATCACGTGGCTGATCATACACTGTTCACGTGTCTGACCATGCACTGATCACGTGGCTGATCATGCACTGCTCACGTAACTGATCATGCACTGATCACGTGGCTATCATGCACTGATCACGTGGCTGAACATGCACTGTTCACGTGGCTGATCACACACCTGTCACGTGACATATCATGCACTGATCACGTGGCACTCATGCACTGATCACGTGGCTGATCATACTCTGCTCACGTAACTCATGCACACATCACGTGGCTATCATGCACTGCTCACGTGGCTCGTCATGGAATGATCACGGCAACCATATACTGGTACGTGACTGATCATGCAAAGATCACGTAAATGATCATGCACTGTTCGCGTGACTGATCATGTACTGATCGCGTGACTGATCATGCACTGACCACGTGGCTATCATGCTCTGCTCACGTGGCTGATCATGCACGATCACGTAGCAACCATGTACTGGTCACGTGACTGATCATGCACTGATCACGTAATTGATCCTGCACTGATCACGTGACTCATCATGCACTGATCACGTGGCTGATCACACATATCACGTGACTGATCATGCACTGATCCGTGGCTCTCATGCACTGATCACGTGGCTGATCATGCACTGATCGCGTGGATATCATGCACTGATCGCGTGGCTGATCACACTGCGCATCATGACTGATCATGCACTGATCACGTGGCTATCATGCACTGATCATGGCTATCATGCACTGATCACGTGGCTGATCAAGCACTGATCACGGCCTGTACCGTAACTGATCACGTGGCTGATCATGCACTGATCACGTGACTGATCATGCACTGATCACGTGGCTGATCATGCACTGCGTGGCTGATCATGCTGATCGCGCTGATCATGCACTGATCACGTGACTGATCATGCACTGATCGCGTGGCTGATCATGCACTGATCACGTGGCTATCATGCACTGATCACGTGGCTGATCATGCATGATCACGTAGCTACATGTACTGGTCACGTGACTGATCATGCACTGATCACGTGACTGATCATGCACTGATCACGTGGCTATCATGCACTATCACGTGGCTGATCATGCAATGATCGTAGCTACCTGTACTGGTCACGTGACTGATCATGCACCCATCACGTGACTGATCATGCACTGATCACGTAGCTATCATGCACTGATCACGTGGCTGATCATGCACTGATCACGTCTAGATCATGCACTGATCACATGACTGCCCATGCACTGATCACGTGGCTGATCATGCACTGATCTTGTGACAGATCATGCACTGATCGCGTGGCTGATCATGCACTGATACGTGACTGAGCATGGACTGATCACATGACTATCGTAGTGATCACGTGACTTAATGGCGCTGATCATGTGACTGATCATGCGCTGATCATGTTTGCTATCATACACTGATCATGTGCCTCTGGAGGCAATAAACAAAGAGCTGAGTAGCGCGAATCAAACAGTCAGCAGGCAATAATCATGGAACTCAGGTGTGAGAATCATGCTGCTCAGCTGGCAATAATCAAGCAGCTGAGCAGGCAGGAATTCGCAGCACAGCTGGCAATTGTCAAGCAGATGACAGGCAGGAATCGTGCAGCTCAGCTGGCAATTGTCAAGCAGATGAGCAGACAGTAATCACGCAGCTCAGCAGGCCCATCACGTGTGAGCATGCACTGTTCGCGTGGCTGATCATACACTGATCACGTGATGATCATGCACTGATCGCTTGGATATCATGCACTGATCACGTGGCTGATCATACACTGTTCACGTGTCTGACCATGCACTGATCACGTGGCTGATCATACACTGCTCACGTAACTGATCATGCACTGATCACGTGGCTATCATGCACTGATCGCGTGGCTGATCATACTGTTCACGTGTCTGACCATGCACTGATCACGTGGCTGATCATGCACTGATCACGTGACTGATCATGCACTGATCACGTGGCTATCATGCACTGATCACGTGGCTGATCATGCACTGATCGCGTGGCTGATCATACACTGATCGCGTGACTATCATGCACTGATCGCGTGGCGATCATGCACTGATCGTGGCTGATCATGCACTGATCATGCTGTCGTGCACATCACATGGCTATCATGCACTGATCCGTGGCTGATCATGCACTGATCACGTGGCATCCACTGCTGTGCGTGGCTGATCATGCGATCACGTACATGATCATGCACTGATCACGTGGCTGATCATGCAATCACGTGACTGATCATGCACTGATCACGTGGCTATCATGCACTGATCACGTGGCTGATCATGCATGATCACGTAGCTACCATGTACTGATCACGTGACTGCTCATGCACTGATCCGTAAGGCTCTCATCACTGATCACGTGGCTATCATGCACTGATCACGTGGCTGATCACACATGTCATGACTGATCATGCACTGATCACGTGCTATCATGCACTGATCACGTGGCTGATCATGCACTGATCACGTGGCTGATCATGCACTGATCACGTGGCTGATCACACCGATCACGTGACTGATCATGCACTGATCACGTATCATGCACATGTGGCTGATCATGCACTGATCGCGTGGCTATCATGCACTGATCACGCATGATGATCATGCACTGATCACGTGACTGATCATGCACTGATCACGTGGCTATCATGCTGATCATGGCTATCATGCACTGATCACGTGGCTGATCATGCACGATCACAGCTACCATGTACTGGTCACATGATGATCATGCACTGATCACGTGACTGATCATGCACTGATCGCGTGGCTATCATGAACTACTCACGTGGCTGATCATGCAATGATCATGTAGCTACCATGTACAGGTCACGTACTGATCACACCCATCAGGTGACTGATCATGCACTGATCGCGTGGCTATCATGCACTGATCACGAGACTGATCATGCACTGTTCGCGTCTATATCATGCACTGATCACGTGACTGATCATGCACTGATCACGTGGCTGATCATACACTGATCTTGTGACAGATCATGCACTGATCACGTGGCTGATCATGCACTGATACCGTGACTGAGCATGGACTGATCACATGACTATCATGTAGTGATCACGTGGCTTAATGGCACTGATCATGTGACTGATCATGCCATGATCATGTTTGCTATCATGCACTGATCATGTGCCTCTGGAGGCAATAAACAAAGAGCTGAGTAGGCGCGAATCAAACAGTCAGCAGGCAATAATCATGGAACTCAGGTGTGAGGAATCATGCTGCTCAGCTGGCAATAATCAAGCAGCTGAGCAGGCAATTCGCAGCACAGCTGGCAATTGTCAAGCAGATGACAGGCAGGAATCGTGCAGCTCAGCTGGCAATTGTCAAGCAGATGAGCAGACAGTAATCACGCAGCTCAGCAGGCCCAGATCACGTGACTGAGCATGCACTGTTCACGTGGCTGATCATACACTGATCACGTGATGATCATGCACTGATCGCGTGGATATCATGCACTGATCACGTGGCTGATCATACACTGTTCACGTGTCTGACCATGCACTGATCACGTGGCTGATCATGCACTGCTCACGTAACTGATCATGCACTGATCACGTGGCTGTTATGCACTGATCACGTGGCTGATCATGCACTGTTCACGTAGCTGATCACACACCTGTCACGTGACATATCATGCACTGATCACGTGGCACTCATGCACTGATCGCGTGGCTGATCATACTCTGCTCACGTAACTCATGCACACATCGCGTGGCTATCATGCACTGCTCACGTGCTCGTCATGGAATGATCACGTAGCAACCATATACTGGTAACGTGACTGATCATGCAGATCACGTAGATCATGCACTGTTCACGTGACTGATCATGTACTGATCACGTGACTGATCATGCACTGATCACGTGGCTATCATGCTGCTCACGTGGCTGATCATGCAGCGATCACGTAGCAACCATGTACTGATCACGTGACTGATCATGCACTGATCACGTAATTGATCATGCACTGATCACGTGGCTCATCATGCACTGATCACGTGGCTGATCACACATGTATCACGTGACTGATCATGCACTGATCCCGTGGCTATCATGCACTGATCGCGTGGCTGTCATGCTGATCACGTGGATATCATGCACTGATCACGTGGCTGATCACACTGCGTATCACATGACTGATCATGCACTGATCGCGTGGCTATCATGCACTGATCGCGTGGCTATCATGCACTGATCACGTGGCTGATCAGGCAATGATCATAGCTACCATGTACTGGTCGCGTGACTGATCATGCACTGATCACGTTGATCATGCACTGATCACGTGGCTGATCATGCACTGATCACGTGGCTGATCATGCACTGATCACGTGCTGATCATGCACTGATCACGTGACTGATCATGCACTGATCACGTGGCTATCATGCACTGATCACGTGGCTGACATACACTGATCACGTGCCTGATCATGCACTGATCACGTGGCTGATCATGCTGATCGCGTGATGATCATGCTGATCACTGGCTGATCATGCACTGATCACGTGGCTGATCATGCATGATCACGCCTCCATGTACTGGTCACATGACTGATCATGCACTGATCACGTGACTGATCATGCACTGATCACGTGGCTATCATGCACTGTTCACGTGGCTGATCATGCAATGATCATGTGCTACCATGTGATCACGTGACTGATCATACACATCAGGTGGCTGTCATGCACTGATCGCGTGGCTATCATGCACTGATCACGTGAGCTGATCATGCACTGATCACGTCTATATCATGCACTGATCACATGACTGCCCATGCTGATCACGTGGATGATCATACACTAATCTTGTGACTGATCATGCACTGATCGCGTGGCTGATCATGCACTGATTCCGTGACTGATCATGGACTGATCACGTGACTAATCATGTACTGATCACGTGACATCATGGCGCTGATCATGTGATGATCATGCGCTGTCATGTTGCTATCATGCTGATCATGCCTGGAGCAATAAACAAAGGCTGTGTAGGCCTGATCAAACGTCAACGCACAGCAAATCATGTAACTCAGGTGTGAGGATGTCTGCTCAGCTGGCTAATCAGCACTGACTGAGCAGCAGGAATTGTTCCGCAGATCAGTAGCAGTTATCATGCAGATGACGGCAGTCATGCACCAGCTCAGCTGGTGATGCGTGACTGATCATGCACTATCACGCGTGACTGATCATGCACTGATCGCGTGACTGATCATGCACTGTTCGCGTGACTGATCATGCACTGATCGTGACTGATCATGCACTGATCATGACTATCATGCACTGATCACGTGGCTGATCATGCACGATCGCGTGGCAACCATGTACTGGTCACGTGACTGATCATGCACTGATCACATAGTTGATCCTGCACTGATCACGTGGCTGATCATGCATGATCACGTGACTGATCATGCACTGATCACGTGGCTGATCATGCACTGATCACGTGGCTGATCATGCACTGATCACGTGGCTATCATGCACTGATCACGTGACTGATCATACACTGATCACATGACTGATCATGCACTGATCACGTGGCTATCATGCACTGATCACGTGGCTATCATGCACTGATCACGTGGCTATCATGCACTGATCACGTGGCTGATCATGCACTGATCCCGTGCTGACTGCACTGATCACCGTGACTGATCATGCACTGGCACGTGGCTGATCATGCACTGATCACTTGGCGATCATGCACTGATCACGTGGCTGATCATACTGATCCGCCGCTGATCATGCACTGATCACGTGACTGATCATGCACTGATCACGTGGCTATCATGCACTGATCATGGCTGATCATACACTGATCACGTGCCTGATCATGCACTGATCGCGTGGCTGATCATGCACTGATCGCGTGGCTGATCATGCACTGATCTGGAAATGGTCTGATCATGCACTGATCACGTGACTGATCATGCACTGATCGTGTCTGATCATGCACTGATCACGCTATCATGCACTGATCACGTGGCTGATCATGCATGATCACGTGGCTTCATGCACTGATCAATGACTGAGCATGCACTGATCACGTGGCTGATCATGCACTGATCACGTGATGATCATGCACTGATCACGTGGCTATCATGCACTGATCACGTGGCTGATCATGCAGCGATCACGTGACTGATCATGCACTGGTCGCGTGACTGATCATGCACTGATCGCGTAACTGATCATGCACTGATCGCGTGGCTATCATGCACTGATCACGTGGCTGATGCACTATCACGTGACTGATCATGCACTGATCACGTGGCTATCATGCACTGATCACGTGGCTGATCATGCACTGATCGTGGCTATCATGCACTGATCGTGGCTGAATGCACACGTATCACGTGACTGATCATGCACTGATCACGTGGCTGATCATGCACTGATCATGGCTATCATGCACTGATCACGTGGCTATCATGCACTGATCACGTGGCTGATCATGCACTGATCACGTAGCTGATCATATGCTGATCACGTGACTGATCATGCACTGATCACGTAATTGATCATGCACTGATCACGTGGCTGATCATGCACTGATCACGTGGCTGATCATGCTGATCACGCAACTGATCATGCACTGATCACGTGGCTGATCATGCACTGATCGCGTGGCGATCATGCACTGATCACTTGGCTGACATGCTGATCATGCCTGGTCATGCACTGATCACGTGGCTGATCATGCACTGATCACGTGACTGATCATGCACTGATCACGTGCTGATCATGCACTGATCAAGTGGCTATCACTGCTCGTGGCTGATCATGCACTGATCACGCAGCTACCATGTACTGGTCACGTGACTGATCATGCACTGATCACGTGACTGATCATGCAGTGATCACGTGGCTATCATGCACTACTCACGTGGCTGATCATGCAATGATCATGTAGCTACCATGTACAGGTCACGTGAATGATCATACACCCATCAGGTGACTGATCATGCACTGATCGCGTGGCTATCATGCACTGATCGAGACTGATCATGCACTGATCACGTCTATATCATGCACTGATCACGGCTATCGTGCACTGATCATGGATGATCATACGCAATCTTGTGACAGATCATGCACTGATCGCGTGGCTGATCATGCACTGATACCGTGACTGAGCATGGACTGATCACATGACTATCATGTAGTGATCACGTGACTTAATGGCGCTGATCATGTGACTGATCATGCGCTGATCATGTTTGCTATCACACTGATCATGTGCCTCTGGAGGCAATAAACAAAGAGCTGAGTAGCACGAATCAAACAGTCAGCAGGCAATAATCATGGAACTCAGGTGAAATCATGCTGCTCAGCTGGCAATAATCAAGCAGCTGAACAGGCAGGAATTATGCAGCACAGCTGGCAATTATCAAGCAGATGACAGGCAGGAATCGTGCAGCTCAGCTGGTGTCAAGCAGATGAGCAGACAGTAATCACGCAGCTCAGCAGGCCCTGATCACGTGACTGAGCATGCACTGTTCACGTGGCTGATCATACACTGATCACGTGATGATCATGCACTGATCACTTGGATATCATGCACTGATCACGTGGCTGATCATACACTGTTCACGTCTGACCATGCACTGATCACGTGGCTGATCATACACTCCACGTAACTGATCATGCACTGATCACGTGGCTATCATGCACTGATCGCGTGGCTGAACATGCACTGTTCATGGCTGATCACACACTGTCACGTGACATATCATGCACTGATCACGTGGCTCATGCACTGATCACGTGGCTGATCATACTCTGCTCGCGTAACTCATGCACACATCACGTGGCTATCATGCACTGCTCACGTGGCTGTCATGGAATGATCGCATGTAACCATATACTGGTAACGTGACTGATCATGCAGATCACGTAAATGATCATGCACTGTTCACGTGACTGATCATGTACTGATCACGTGACTGATCATGCACTGATCACGTGGCTATCATGCTCTGCTCACGTGGCTGATCATGCACACGATCACGTAGCAACCATGTACTGGTCACGTGACTGATCATGCACTGATCACGTAATTGATCATGCACTGATCACGTGGCTCATCATGCACTGATCACGTGGCTGATCATGTATCACGTGACTGATCATGCACTGATCACGTGGCTATCATGCACTGATCACGTGTGTCATGCACTGATCACGTGGATATCATGCACTGATCACGTGGCTGATCACACCCGTATCACATGACTGATCATGCACTGATCACGTGGCTATCATGCACTGATCACGTGGCTATCATGCACTGATCACGTGGCTGATCATGCACTGATCATTAACTACCATGTACTGAATCACGTGACTGATCATGCACTGATCACGTGATGATCATGCACTGATCATGTGGCTGATCATGCACTGATCGCGTGGCTGATCATGCACTGATCACATAGCTGATCATGCACTGATCGCGTGGCTGATCATGCACTGATCTGCATGGTCATCATGCACTGATCACGTGGCTGGACATGCACTGATCGCGTGGCTGATCATGCACTGATCACGTGACTGATCATGCACTGATCACGTGTCTGATGCACTGATCACGTGGCTATCATGCACTGCTCACGTGGCTGATCATGCCATGATCGCGCCTACCATGTACTGGTCACATGACTGATCATGCACTGATCACGTGACTGATCATGCAGTGATCACGTGGCTATCATGAACTACTCACGTGGCTGATCATGCAATGATCATGTAGCTACCATGTACAGGTCACGTGAATGATCATACACCCATCAGGTGACTGATCATGCACTGATCACGTGGCTATCATGCACTGATCACGAGACTGATCATGCACTGTTCACGTCTATATCATGCACTGATCACATGACTGCCCGTGCACTGATCACGTGGATGATCATACACTAATCATATGACAGATCATGCACTGATCACGTGGCTGATCATGCACTGATACCGTGACTGAGCATGGACTGATCACATGACTATCATGTAGTGATCACGTGACTTAATGGCGCTGATCATGTGACTGATCATGCGCTGATCATGTTTGCTATCATACACTGATCATGTGCCTCTGGAGGCAATAAACAAAGAGCTGAGTAGGCACGATCAAACAGTCAGCAGGCAATAATCATGGAACTCAGGTGTGAGGAATCATGCTGCTCAGCTGGCAATAATCAAGCAGCTGAGCAGGCAGGAATTACGCAGCACAGCTGGCAATTGTCAAGCAGATGACAGGCAGGAATCGTGCAGCTCAGCTGGCAATTATCAAGCAGATGAGCAGACAGTAATCACGCGGCTCAGCAGGCCCAGATCACGTGACTGAGCATGCACTGTTCACGTGGCTGATCATACACTGATCGCGTGATGATCATGCACTGATCACTTGGATATCATGCACTGATCACGTGGCTGATCATACACTGTTCACGTGTCTGACCATGCACTGATCACGTGGCTGATCACACTGCTCACGTAACTGATCATGCACTGATCACGTGGCTATCATGCACTGATCGCGTGGCTGAACATGCACTGTTCACGTGGCTGATCACACACCTGTCACATATCATGCACTGATCACGTGGCACTCATGCACTGATCGCGTGGCTGATCATACTCTGCTCGTAACTCATGCACACATCACGTGGCTATCATGCACTGCTCACGTGGCTGATCATGGAATGATCACGTAGCAACCATATACTGGTCACGTGACTGATCATGCACAGATCACGTAAATGATCATGCACTGTTCGCGTGACTGATCATGTACTGATCGCGTGACTGATCATGCACTGACCGCGTGGCTATCATGCTCTGCTCACGTGGCTGATCATGCACGATCACGTAGCAACCATGTACTGATCACGTGACTGATCATGCACTGATCACGTAATTGATCCTGCACTGATCACGTGGCTCATCATGCACTGATCACGTGGCTGATCACACATGATCACGTGACTGATCATGCACTGATCACGTGGCTATCATGCACTGATCACGTGGCTGTCATGCACTGATCACGTGGATATGCACTGATCACGTGGCTGATCACACACTATCACGTGACTGATCATGCACTGATCACGTGGCTATCATGCACTGATCGCGTGGCTATCATGCACTGATCACGTGGCTGATCATGCACTGATCACGTAGCTACCATGCTGGTCACGTGACTGATCATGCACTGATCACGTGGCTGATCATGCACTGATCACGTGGCTGATCATGCACTGATCACGTGGCTGATCATGCACTGATCACGTAACTGATCATGCACTGATCACGTGACTGATCATGCACTGATCACGTGGCTATCATGCACTGATCACGTGGCTGATCATGCACTGATCACGTGACTGATCATGCACTGATCACGTGGCTGATCATGCACTGATCACGTGACTGATCATGCACTGATCACGTGGCTGATCATGCACTGATCACGTGACTGATCATGCACTGATCACGTGCTGATCATGCACTGATCACGTGGCTATCATGCACTGATCACGTGGCTGATCATGCATGATCACGCAGCTACCATATGTGATCACGTGACTGATCATGCACTGATCACGTGGCTGATCATGCACTGATCACGTGATCATGCACTGATCACGTGGATATCATGCACTGATCACGTGGCTGATCATACACTGATCACGTGTCTGACCATGCACTGATCGCGTGGCTGATCATGCACTGATCACGTAACTGATCATGCACTGATCACGTGGCTATCATGCACTGATCACGTGGCTGAACATGCACTGATCACGTGGCTGATCACACACTGTCACGTGACTATCATGCACTGATCACGTGGCACTCATGCACTGATCACGTGGCTGATCATACACTGATCACGTAACTCATGCACACATCACGTGGCTATCATGCACACACGTGGCTGGTCATGGAATGATCACGTGCTCCATATACTGGTCACGTGACTGATCATGCACTGATCACGTAAATGATCATGCACTGTTCACGTGACTGATCATGTACTGATCGCGTGACTGATCATGCACTGATCACGTGGCTATCATGCACTGCTCACGTGGCTGATCATGCACGATCACGTAGCAACCATATACTGGTCACGTGACTGATCATGCACTGATCGCGTAATTGATCATGCACTGATCACGTGGCTCATCATGCACTGATCACGTGGCTGATCACACATGTATCGCGTGACTGATCATGCACTGATCACGTGGCTCTCATGCACTGATCACGTGGCTGTCATGCACTGATCACGTGGATATCATGCACTGATCATGTGGCTGATCACACGTATCACATGACTGATCATGCACTGATCACGTGGCTATCATGCACTGATCACGTGGCTATCATGCACTGATCACGTGGCTGATCATGCAATGATCACGTAGCTACCATGTACTGGTCACGTAACTGATCATGCACTGATCGCGTAATTGATCATGCACTGATCACGTGGCTGATCATGCACTGATCACGTGGCTGATCATGCACTGATCACGGACTGATCATGCACTGATCACGTGACTGATCATGCACTGATCACGTGGCTATCATGCACTGATCACGTGGCTGACATACACTGATCACGTGCCTGATCATGCACTGATCACGTGACTGATCATGCACTGATCACGTGTCTGATCATGCACTGATCACGTGGCTATCATGCACTGCTCGCGTGGCTGATCATGCCATGATCACGCAGCTACCATGTACTGGTCACATGACTGATCATGCACTGATCACGTGACTGATCATGCAGTGATCACGTGGCTATCATGCACTACTCACGTGGCTGATCATGCAATGATCATGTAGCTACCATGTACAGGTCACGTGAATGATCATACACCCATCAGGTGACTGATCATGCACTGATCACGTGGCTATCATGCACTGATCACGAGACTGATCATGCACTGATCACGTCTATATCATGCACTGATCACATGACTGCCCATGCACTGATCACGTGGATGATCATACACTAATCATGTGACAGATCATGCACTGATCACGTGGCTGATCATGCACTGATACCGTGACTGAGCATGGACTGATCACGTGACTATCATGTAGTGATCACGTGACTTAATGGCGCTGATCATGTGACTGATCATGCGCTGATCATGTTTGCTATCATACACTGATCATGTGCATCTGGAGGCAATAAACAAAGAGCTGAGTAGGCACGAATCAAACAGTCAGCAGGCAATAATCATGGAACTCAGGTGTGAGGAATCATGCTGCTCAGCTGGCAATAATCAAGCAGCTGAACAGGCAGGAATTACGCAGCACAGCTGGCAATTATCAAACAGATGACAGGCAGGAATCGTGCAGCTCAGCTGGCAATTGTCAAGCAGATGAGCAGACAGTAATCACGCAGCTCAGCAGGCCCTGATCACGTGACTGAGCATGCACTGTTCACGTGGCTGATCATACACTGATCACGTGATGATCATGCACTGATCACTTGGATATCATGCACTGATCACGTGGCTGATCATACACTGTTCACGTGTCTGACCATGCACTGATCACGTGGCTGATCATACACTGCTCACGTAACTGATCATGCACTGATCACGTGGCTATCATGCACTGATCACGTGGCTGAACATGCACTGTTCACGTGGCTGATCACACACTGTCACGTGACATATCATGCACTGATCACGTGGCACTCATGCACTGATCACGTGGCTGATCATACTCTGCTCACGTAACTCATGCACACATCACGTGGCTATCATGCACTGCTCACGTGGCTCGTCATGGAATGATCACGTAGCAACCATATACTGGTACGTGACTGATCATGCAAAGATCGCGTAAATGATCATGCACTGTTCACGTGACTGATCATACTGATCACGTGACTGATCATGCACTGACCGCGTGGCTATCATGCTCTGCTCACGTGGCTGATCATGCAGCGATCACGTAGCAACCATGTACTGGTCGCGTGACTGATCATGCACTGATCACGTAATTGATCATGCACTGATCACGTGGCTCATCATGCACTGATCACGTGGCTGATCACACATGTATCGCGTGACTGATCATGCACTGATCACGTGGCTCTCATGCACTGATCACGTGGCTGTCATGCACTGATCACGTGGATATCATGCACTGATCACGTGGCTGATCACACACGTATCACATGACTGATCATGCACTGATCACGTGGCTATCATGCACTGATCACGTGGCTATCATGCACTGATCACGTGGCTGATCAGGCAATGATCACGTGCTACCATGTACTGGTCACGTGACTGATCATGCACTGATCACGTATTGATCATGCACTGATCACGTGGCTGATCATGCACTGATCACGTGGCTGATCATGCACTGATCACGTCTGATCATGCACTGATCACGTGACTGATCATGCACTGATCACGTTATGCATCTGATCATGGCTACTGATCACGTGCTGATCATGCACTGATCACGTGCTACCATGCACTGGTCATGACTGATCATGCACTGATCACGTGATCATGCACTGATCACGTGCTATCATGCACTACTCACGTGGCTGATCATGCAATGATCATGTAGCTACCATGTACATCACGTGAATGATCATGCACTGATCATGACTGATCATGCACTGATCACGTGGCTATCATGCACTGATCACGTGACTGATCATGCACTGATCACGTTACTATCATGCACTGATCACATGACTGCCATGCACTGATCACGTGGATGATCATACACTAATCATGTGACAGATCATGCACTGATCGCGTGGCTGATCATGCACTGATACCGTGACTGAGCATGGACTGATCACATGACTATCATGTAGTGATCACGTGACTTAATGGCGCTGATCATGTGACTGATCATGCGCTGATCATGTTTGCTATCATACACTGATCATGTGCCTCTGGAGGCAATAAACAAAGAGCTGAGTAGGCACGAATCAAACAGTCAGCAGGCAATAATCATGGAACTCAGGTGTGAGGAATCATGCTGCTCAGCTGGCAATAATCAAGCAGCTGAGCAGGCAGGAATTACGCAGCACAGCTGGCAATTGTCAAGCAGATGACAGGCAGGAATCGTGCAGCTCAGCTGGCAATTGTCAAGCAGATGAGCAGACAGTAATCACGCAGCTCAGCAGGCCCAGATCACGTGACTGAGCATGCACTGTTCACGTGGCTGATCATACACTGATCGCGTGATGATCATGCACTGATCACTTGGATATCATGCACTGATCACGTGGCTGATCATACACTGTTCACGTGTCTGACCATGCACTGATCACGTGGCTGATCATACACTGCTCACGTAACTGATCATGCACTGATCGCGTGGCTATCATGCACTGATCGCGTGGCTGAACATGCACTGTTCACGTGGCTGATCACACACTGTCACGTGACATATCATGCACTGATCACGTGGCACTCATGCACTGATCACGTGGCTGATCATACTCTGCTCACGTAACTCATGCACGCATCACGTGGCTATCATGCACTGCTCACGTGGCTCGTCATGGAATGATCACGTGGCAACCATATACTGGTACGTGACTGATCATGCAAAGATCGCGTAAATGATCATGCACTGTTCACGTGACTGATCATGTACTGATCACGTGACTGATCATGCACTGACCGCGTGGCTATCATGCTCTGCTCACGTGGCTGATCATGCAACGATCACGTAGCAACCATGCACTGGTCACGTGACTGATCATGCACTGATCGCGTAATTGATCCTGCACTGATCACGTGGCTCATCATGCACTGATCACGTGGCTGATCACACTGTATCATGACTGATCATGCACTGATCACGTGGCTCTCATGCACTGATCACGTGGCTGTCATGCACTGATCACGTGGATATCATGCACTGATCACGTGGCTGATCACACGTATCACATGACTGATCATGCACTGATCGCGTGGCTATCATGCACTGATCGCGTGGCTATCATGCACTGATCACGTGGCTGATCATGCAATGATCACGGCTACCATGCACTGATCACGTGACTGATCATGCACTGATCGCGTAATTGATCATGCACTGATCATGTGGCTGATCATGCACTGATCGCGTGGCTGATCATACACTGATCACGTAACTGATCATGCACTGATCACGTGACTGATCATGCACTGATCACGTGGCTATCATGCACTGATCACGTGGCTGATCATGCACTGATCACGTGCCTGATCATGCACTGATCACGTGGCTGATCATGCACTGATCACGTGACTGATCATGCACTGATCACGTGGCTGATCATGCACTGATCACGTGGCTGATCATGCATGATCACGCAGCTACCATGTACTGATCACATGACTGATCATGCACTGATCACGTGACTGATCATGCAGTGATCGCGTGGCTATCATGAACTACTCACGTGGCTGATCATGCAATGATCATGTAGCTACCATGTACAGGTCACGTGAATGATCATACACCCATCAGGTGACTGATCATGCACTGATCACGTGGCTATCATGCACTGATCACGAGACTGATCATGCACTGATCACGTCTATATCATGCACTGATCACATGACTGCCCATGCACTGATCGCGTGGATGATCATACACTAATCATGTGACTGATCATGCACTGATCACGTGGCTGATCATGCACTGATACGTGACTGAGCATGGACTGATCACATGACTATCATGTAGTGATCACGTGACTTAATGGCGCTGATCATGTGACTGATCATGCGCTGATCATGTTTGCTATCATACACTGATCATGTGCCTCTGGAGGCAATAAACAAAGAGCTGAGTAGGCACGAATCAAACAGTCAGCAGGCAATAATCATGGAACACAGGTGTGAGGAATCATGCTGCTCAGCTGGCAATAATCAAGCAGCTGAGCAGGCAGGAATCATGCAGCTCAGCTGGCAATTGTCAAGCAGATGACAGACAGTAATCATGCAGCTCAGCAGGCCCAATCACGTGACTGATCATGCACTGTTCACGTGACTGATCATGCTGATCACGTGGCTGATCATGCACTGATCACGTGACTGATCATGCACTGATCACGTGACTGATCATGCACTGATCACGTGCTATCATGCACTGATCACGTGGCTGATCATGCACTGATCACGTACTGATCATGCACTGATCACGTGACTGATCATGCACTGATCACGTAACTGATCATGCACTGATCACGTGGCTATCACACACGTGATCACGTGACTGATCATGCACTGATCACGTGGCTCATGCACTGATCACGTGGCTGATCATGCACTGATCACGTGGCTATCATGCACTGATCACGTGGCTGATCACACACTATCATGACTGATCATGCACTGATCACGTGCTGATCATGCACTGATCACGTGGCTGATCATGCACTGATCACGTGGCTATCATGCACTGATCACGTGCTGATCATGCACTGATCACGTAGCTACCATGCACTGGTCACGTGACTGATCATGCACTGATCACGTGACTGATCATGCACTGATCACGTGGCTGATCATGCACTGATCACGTGGCTGATCATGCACTGATCACGTGGATCATGCACTGATCACGTGACTGATCATGCACTGATCACGTGGCTATCATGCACTGATCACGTGGCTGATCATGCACTGATCACGTGACTGATCATGCACTGATCACGTGGCTGATCATGCACTGATCACGTGACTGATCATGCACTGATCACGTGGCTGATCATGCACTGATCACGTGGCTGATCATGCACTGATCACGTGGCTGATCATGCACTGATCACGTGCTATCATGCACTGATCACGTGGCTGATCATGCATGATCACGTGACTATCATGCACTGATCACGTAACTGATCATGCACTGATCACGTGGCTGATCATGCACTGATCACGTGATGATCATGCACTGATCACGTGGCTATCATGCACTGATCGCGTGGCTGATCATGCACTGATCACGTGCTGATCATGCACTGATCACGTGCTGATCATGCACTGATCACGTAACTGATCATGCACTGATCACGTGGCTATCATGCACTGATCACGTGGCTGATCACACATGATCACGTGACTGATCATGCACTGATCACGTGGCTATCATGCACTGATCACGTGGCTGATCATGCACTGATCACGTGGATATCATGCACTGATCACGTGGCTGATCACCACGTATCACGTGACTGATCATGCACTGATCGCGTGGCTATCATGCACTGATCGTGGCTATCATGCACTGATCACGTGGCTGATCATGCTGATCACGTGTATCATGCACTGATCACGTGGCTACATGATCATGCTGACTGATCACGTAATTGATCATGCACTGATCACGTGGCTGATCATGCACTGATCACGTGGCTGATCATGCACTGATCACATGACTGATCATGCACTGATCACGTGACTGATCATGCACTGATCACGTGGCTATCATGCACTGATCACGTGGCTGATCATACACTGATCACGTGGCTGATCATGCACTGATCACGTGGCTGATCATGCACTGATCACGTGACTGATCATGCACTGATCACGTGTCTGATCATGCACTGATCACGTGGCTATCATGCACTGCTCACGTGGCTGATCATGCATGATCACGCAGCTACCATGTACTGGTCACATGACTGATCATGCACTGATCACGTGACTGATCATGCAGTGATCGCGTGGCTATCATGAACTACTCACGTGGCTGATCATGCAATGATCATGTAGCTACCATGTACAGGTCACGTGAATGATCATACACCCATCAGGTGACTGATCATGCACTGATCACGTGGCTATCATGCACTGATCACGAGACTGATCATGCACTGATCACGTCTATATCATGCACTGATCACATGACTGCCCATGCACTGATCACGTGGATGATCATACACTAATCTTGTGACAGATCATGCACTGATCACGTGGCTGATCATGCACTGATACCGTGACTGAGCATGGACTGATCACATGACTATCATGTAGTGATCACGTGACTTAATGGCGCTGATCATGTGACTGATCATGCGCTGATCATGTTTGCTATCATACACTGATCATGTGCCTCTGGAGGCAATAAACAAAGAGCTGAGTAGGCACGAATCAAACAGTCAGCAGGCAATAATCATGGAACTCAGGTGTGAGGAATCATGCTGCTCAGCTGGCTATAATCAAGCAGCTGAGCAGGCAGGAATTACGCAGCACAGCTGGCAATTGTCAAGCAGATGACAGGCAGGAATCGTGCAGCTCAGCTGGCAATTGTCAAGCAGATGAGCAGACAGTAATCACGCAGCTCAGCAGGCCCAGATCACGTGACTGAGCATGCACTGTTCACGTGGCTGATCATACACTGATCACGTGATGATCATGCACTGATCACTTGGATATCATGCACTGATCACGTGGCTGATCATACACTGTTCGCGTGTCTGACCATGCACTGATCACGTGGCTGATCATACACTGCTCGCGTAACTGATCATGCACTGATCACGTGGCTATCATGCACTGATCACGTGGCTGAACATGCACTGTTCACGTGGCTGATCACACACCTGTCACGTGACATATCATGCACTGATCACGTGGCACTCATGCACTGATCACGTGGCTGATCATACTCTGCTCACGTAACTCATGCACACATCACGTGGCTATCATGCACTGCTCACGTGGCTGTCATGGAATGATCACGTAGCAACCATATACTGGTCACGTGGCTGATCATGCAAGATCACGTAAATGATCATGCACTGTTCGCGTGACTGATCATGTACTGATCACGTGACTGATCATGCACTGATCACGTGGCTATCATGCACTGCTCACGTGGCTGATCATGCAGCGATCACGTAGCAACCATGTACTGGTCACGTGACTGATCATGCACTGATCACGTAATTGATCATGCACTGATCGCGTGGCTCATCATGCACTGATCACGTGGCTGATCACATGTATCACGTGACTGATCATGCACTGATCACGTGGCTCTCATGCACTGATCACGTGGCTGTCATGCACTGATCACGTGGATATCATGCACTGATCACGTGGCTGATCACACGTATCACTGACTGATCATGCACTGATCACGTGGCTATCATGCACTGATCACGTGGCTATCATGCACTGATCGCGTGGCTGATCAGGCAATGATCACGTAGCTGCATGTACTGGTCACGTGACTGATCATGCACTGATCACGTTGATCATGCACTGATCACTGGCTGATCATGCACTGATCACGTGGCTGATCATGCACTGATCACGTGACTGATCATGCACTGATCACGTGACTGATCATGCACTGATCACGTGGCTATCATGCACTGATCACGTGGCTGGACATGCACTGATCACGTGCATCATGCACTGATCACGACTGATCATGCACTGATCACGTGACTGATCATGCACTGATCACGTGGCTATCATGCACTGCTCACGTGGCTGATCATGCCATGATCGCAGCTACCATGTACTGGTCACATGACTGATCATGCACTGATCACGTGACTGATCATGCAGTGATCACGTGGCTATCATGCACTACTCACGTGGCTGATCATGCAATGATCATATAGCTACCATGTACAGGTCACGTGAATGATCATACACCCATCAGGTGACTGATCATGCACTGATCACGTAGCTATCATGCACTGATCACGAGACTGATCATGCACTGATCACGTCTATATCATGCACTGATCACATGACTGCCCATGCACTGATCACGTGGATGATCATACACTATCTGTGACAGATCATGCACTGATCACGTGGCTGATCATGCACTGATACCGTGACTGAGCATGGACTGATCACATGACTATCATGTAGTGATCACGTGACTTAATGGCGCTGATCATGTGACTGATCATGCGCTGATCATGTTTGCTATCATACACTGATCATGTGCCTCTGGAGGCAATAAACAAAGAGCTGAGTAGGCACAAATCAAACAGTCAGCAGGCAATAATCATGGAACTCAGGTGTGAGGAATCATGCTGCTCAGCTGGCAATAATCAAGCAGCTGAGCAGGCAGGAATTACGCAGCACAGCTGGCAATTGTCAAGCAGATGACAGGCAGGAATCGTGCAGCTCAGCTGGCAATTGTCAAGCAGATGAGCAGACAGTAATCACGCAGCTCAGCAGGCCCAGATCACGTGACTGAGCATGCACTGTTCACGTGGCTGATCATACACTGATCACGTGATGATCATGCACTGATCACTTGGATATCATGCACTGATCACGTGGCTGATCATACACTGTTCACGTGTCTGACCATGCACTGATCACGTGGCTGATCATGCACTGCTCACGTAACTGATCATGCACTGATCACGTGGCTATCATGCACTGATCACGTGGCTGAACATGCACTGTTCACGTGGCTGATCACACACCTGTCGCGTGACATATCATGCACTGATCACGTGGCACTCATGCACTGATCACGTGGCTGATCATACTCTGCTCACGAACTCATGCACACATCATCGTGGCTATCATGCACTGCTCGTGGCTCGTCATGGAATGATCACGTAGCAACCATATACTGGTCACGTGGATCATGCACAGATCACGTAAATGATCATGCACTGTTCACGTGACTGATCATGTACTGATCACGTGACTGATCATGCACTCACCACGTGGCTATCATGCTCTGCTCACGTGGCTGATCATGCACGATCACGTGCAACCATGTACTGGTCACGTGACTGATCATGCACTGATCACGTAATTGATCATGCACTGATCACGTGGCTCATCATGCACTGATCACGTGGCTGATCACATGTATCACGTGACTGATCATGCACTGATCACGTGCTCTCATGCACTGATCACGTGGCTGATCATGCACTGATCACGTGGATATCATGCACTGATCACGTGGCTGATCACACGTATCACATGACTGATCATGCACTGATCACGTGGCTATCATGCACTGATCGCGTGGCTATCATGCACTGATCACGTGGCTGATCATGCACTGATCACGTGGCTACCATGTACTGATCACGTGACTGATCATGCACTGATCACGTGGCTGATCATGCACTGATCACGTGGCTGATCATGCACTGATCGCGTGGCTGATCATGCACTGATCACTGCTGATCATGCACTGATCACATGATCATGCACTGATCACGTGGCTATCATGCACTGATCACGTGGCTGATCATGCACTGATCACGTGCCTATCATGCACTGATCACGTGCTGATCATGCACTGATCACGTGACTGATCATGCACTGATCACGTGACTGATCATGCACTGATCACGTGACTGATCATGCACTGATCACGTGCACTGATCATGCACTGATCACGTGGCTATCATGCACTGATCACGTGGCTGATCATGCATGATCACATGACTATCATGCACTGATCACGTGACTGATCATGCACTGATCACGTGGCTGATCATCACTGATCACGTGATGATCATGCACTGATCACGTGGCTATCATGCACTGATCACGTGGCTGATCATGCACTGATCACGTGTCTGATCATGCACTGATCACGTGGCTGATCATGCACTGATCACGTAACTGATCATGCACTGATCACGTGGCTATCATGCACTGATCACGTGGCTGATCATGCACTGTTCACGTGGCTGATCACACACTGTCACGTGACATATCATGCACTGATCGCGTGGCACTCATGCACTGATCACGTGGCTGATCATGCACTGATCACGTAACTCATGCACACATCACGTGGCTATCATGCACTGATCACGTGGCTGTCATGGAATGATCACGTAACCATATACTGGTCACGTGACTGATCATGCACTGATCACGTAAATGATCATGCACTGATTCACGTGACTGATCATGCACTGATCACGTGACTGATCATGCACTGATCACGTGGCTATCATGCACTGCTCACGTGGCTGATCATGCACTGATCACGTAGCAACCATGTACTGGTCACGTGACTGATCATGCACTGATCACGTAATTGATCATGCACTGATCGCGTGGCTATCATGCACTGATCACGTGGCTGATCACACATGTATCACGTGACTGATCATGCACTGATCACGTGGCTATCATGCACTGATCACGTGGCTGTCATGCACTGATCACGTGGATATCATGCACTGATCACGTGGCTGATCACACACTGATCACATGACTGATCATGCACTGATCACGTGGCTATCATGCACTGATCACGTGGCTATCATGCACTGATCACGTGGCTGATCATGCAATGATCACGTACCTACCATGTACTGGTCACGTGACTGATCATGCACTGATCACGTAATTGATCATGCACTGATCCTGTGGCTGATCATGCACTGATCACGTGGCTGATCATGCACTGATCACGTGACTGATCTTGCTCTGATCACGTGACTGATCATGCACTGATCACGTGGCTATCATGCACTGATCACGTGGCTGATCATGCACTGATCACGTGGCTGATCATGCACTGATCACGTGACTGATCATGCACTGATCACGTGACTGATCATGCACTGATCACGTGGCTATCATGCACTGCTCACGTGGCTGATCATGCCATGATCGCGCAGCTACCATGTACTGGTCACATGACTGATCATGCACTGATCACGTGACTGATCATGCAGTGATCACGTGGCTATCATGCACTACTCACGTGGCTGATCATGCAATGATCATGTAGCTACCATGTACAGGTCACGTGAATGATCATACACCCATCAGGTGACTGATCATGCACTGATCACGTGGCTATCATGCACTGATCACGAGACTGATCATGCACTGATCACGTCTATATCATGCACTGATCACATGACTGCCCATGCACTGATCACGTGGATGATCATACACTAATCATGTGACAGATCATGCACTGATCACGTGGCTGATCATGCACTGATACCGTGACTGAGCATGGACTGATCACATGACTATCATGTAGTGATCACGTGACTTAATGGCGCTGATCATGTGACTGATCATGCGCTGATCATGTTTGCTATCATACACTGATCATGTGCCTCTGGAGGCAATAAACAAAGAGCTGAGTAGGCACGAATCAAACAGTCAGCAGGCAATAATCATGGAACTCAGCTGTGAGGAATCATGCTGCTCAGCTGGCAATAATCAAGCAGCTGAGCAGGCAGGAATTACGCAGCACAGCTGGCAATTGTCAAGCAGATGACAGGCAGGAATCGTGCAGCTCAGCTGGCAATTGTCAAGCAGATGAGCAGACAGTAATCACGCAGCTCAGCAGGCCCAGATCACGTGACTGAGCATGCACTGTTCACGTGGCTGATCATACACTGATCACGTGATGATCATGCACTGATCACTTGGATATCATGCACTGATCACGTGGCTGATCATACACTGTTCACGTGTCTGACCATGCACTGATCACGTGGCTGATCATACACTGCTCACGTAACTGATCATGCACTGATCACGTGGCTATCATGCACTGATCACGTGGCTGAACATGCACTGTTCACGTGGCTGATCACACACCTGTCACGTGACATATCATGCACTGATCACGTGGCACTCATGCACTGATCACGTGGCTGATCATACTCTGATCACGTAACTCATGCACACATCACGTGGCTATCATGCACTGCTCACGTGGCTCGTCATGGAATGATCGCGTAGCTACCATATACTGGTCACGTGACTGATCATGCAAGATCACGTAAATGATCATGCACTGTTCACGTGACTGATCATGTACTGATCACGTGACTGATCATGCACTGATCACGTGGCTATCATGCTCTGCTCACGTGGCTGATCATGCAACGATCACGTAGCAACCATGTACTGGTCACGTGACTGATCATGCACTGATCACGTAATTGATCCTGCACTGATCACGTGGCTCATCATGCACTGATCACGTGGCTGATCACACATGTATCACGTGACTGATCATGCACTGATCACGTGGCTATCATGCACTGATCACGTGGCTGTCATGCACTGATCACGTGGATATCATGCACTGATCACGTGGCTGATCACACACGTATCACATGACTGATCATGCACTGATCACGTGGCTATCATGCACTGATCACGTGGCTATCATGCACTGATCACGTGGCTGATCATGCAATGATCACGTAGCTACCATGTACTGGTCGCGTGACTGATCATGCACTGATCACGTGACTGATCATGCACTGATCACGTGGCTGATCATGCACTGATCACGTGGCTGATCATGCACTGATCACGTAACTGATCATGCACTGATCACGTGACTGATCATGCACTGATCACGTGGCTATCATGCACTGATCACTTGGCTGATCATGCACTGATCACGTGACTGATCATGCACTGATCACGTGGCTGATCATGCACTGATCACGTGACTGATCATGCACTGATCACGTGGCTGATCATGCACTGATCACGTGACTGATCATGCACTGATCACGTGACTGATCATGCACTGATCACGTGGCTATCATGCACTGATCACGTGGCTGATCATGCATGATCACGCAGCTATCATGCACTGATCACGTGACTGATCATGCACTGATCACGTGGCTGATCATACACTGATCGCGTGATGATCATGCACTGATCACGTGGATATCATGCACTGATCACGTGGCTGATCATACACTGATCACGTGTCTGATCATGCACTGATCACGTGGCTGATCATGCACTGATCACGTACTGATCATGCACTGATCACGTGGCTATCATGCACTGATCACGTGGCTGAACATGCACTGATCACGTGGCTGATCACACACTGTCACGTGACATATCATGCACTGATCACGTGGCACTCATGCACTGATCACGTGGCTGATCATACACTGATCACGTGACTCATGCACACATCACGTGGCTATCATGCACTGCACGTGGCTGTCATGCACTGATCACGTGGCAACCATATACTGGTCACGTGACTGATCATGCACTGATCACGTAAATCATGCACTGTTCACGTGGCTGATCATGCACTGATCACGTGACTGATCATGCACTGATCACGTGGCTATCATGCACTGATCGCGTGGCTGATCATGCAACGATCACGTAGCCATGTACTGGTCACGTGACTGATCATGCACTGATCACGTAATTGATCATGCACTGATCACGTGGCTCATCATGCACTGATCACGTGGCTGATCACACATGTATCACGTGACTGATCATGCACTGATCACGTAGCTATCATGCACTGATCACGTGGCTGTCATGCACTGATCACGTGGATATCATGCACTGATCACGTGGCTGATCATGCACTGATCACGTGACTGATCATGCACTGATCACGTGGCTGATCATGCACTGATCACGTGGCTATCATGCACTGATCACGTGGCTGATCAGGCAATGATCACGTGCTACCATGTACTGGTCACGTGACTGATCATGCACTGATCACGTAATTGATCATGCACTGATCACGTGGCTGATCATGCACTGATCACGTGGCTGATCATACACTGATCACGTGACTGATCATGCACTGATCACGTGACTGATCATGCACTGATCACGTGGCTATCATGCACTGATCACGTGGCTGACATACTGATCACGTGGCTGATATGACTGATCACGTGACTGATCATGCACTGATCACGTGACTGATCATGCACTGATCACGTGGCTATCATGCACTGCTCACGTGGCTGATCATGCCATGATCACGCAGCTACCATGTACTGGTCACATGACTGATCATGCACTGATCACGTGACTGATCATGCAGTGATCACGTGGCTATCATGCACTACTCACGTGGCTGATCATGCAATGATCATGTAGCTACCATGTACAGGTCACGTGAATGATCATACACCCATCAGGTGACTGATCATGCACTGATCACGTGGCTATCATGCACTGATCACGAGACTGATCATGCACTGATCACGTCTATATCATGCACTGATCACATGACTGCCCATGCACTGATCACGTGGATGATCATACACTAATCATGTGACAGATCATGCACTGATCACGTGGCTGATCATGCACTGATACCGTGACTGAGCATGGACTGATCACATGACTATCATGTAGTGATCACGTGACTTAATGGCGCTGATCATGTGACTGATCATGCACTGATCATGTTTGCTATCATACACTGATCATGTGCCTCTGGAGGCAATAAACAAAGAGCTGAGTAGGCACGAATCAAACAGTCAGCAGGCAATAATCATGGAACTCAGGTGTGAGGAATCATGCTGCTCAGCTGGCAATAATCAAGCAGCTGAGCAGGCAGGAATTACGCAGCACAGCTGGCAATTGTCAAGCAGATGACAGGCAGGAATCGTGCAGCTCAGCTGGCAATTGTCAAGCAGATGAGCAGACAGTAATCACGCAGCTCAGCAGGCCCAGATCACGTGACTGAGCATGCACTGTTCACGTGGCTGATCATACACTGATCACGTGATGATCATGCACTGATCACTTGGATATCATGCACTGATCACGTGGCTGATCATACACTGTTCACGTGTCTGACCATGCACTGATCACGTGGCTGATCATACACTGCTCACGTAACTGATCATGCACTGATCACGTGGCTATCATGCACTGATCACGTGGCTGAACATGCACTGTTCACGTGGCTGATCACACACTGTCACGTGACATATCATGCACTGATCACGTGGCACTCATGCACTGATCACGTGGCTGATCATACTCTGCTCACGTAACTCATGCACACATCACGTGGCTATCATGCACTGCTCACGTGGCTCGTCATGGAATGATCACGTAGCTACCATATACTGGTCACGTGACTGATCATGCACAGATCACGTAAATGATCATGCACTGTTCACGTGACTGATCATGTACTGATCACGTGACTGATCATGCACTGATCACGTGGCTATCATGCACTGCTCACGTGGCTGATCATGCACGATCACGTAGCAACCATGTACTGGTCACGTGACTGATCATGCACTGATCACGTAATTGATCATGCACTGATCACGTGGCTCATCATGCACTGATCACGTGGCTGATCACACATGTATCACGTGACTGATCATGCACTGATCACGTGGCTATCATGCACTGATCACGTGGCTGTCATGCACTGATCACGTGGATATCATGCACTGATCACGTGGCTGATCACACTGCGTGTCATGACTGATCATGCACTGATCACGTGGCTATCATGCACTGATCACGTGGCTATCATGCACTGATCACGTGGCTGATCATGCACTGATCACGTGCTACATGTACTGATCACGTGACTGATCATGCACTGATCACGTGGCTGATCATGCACTGATCACGTGGCTGATCATGCACTGATCACGTGGCTGATCATGCACTGATCACGTGACTGATCATGCACTGATCACGACTGATCATGTGATCGTGGCATCATGCACTGATCACGTGGCTGATCATGCACTGATCACGTGACTGATCATGCACTGATCACGTGGCTGATCATGCACTGATCACGTGACTGATCATGCACTGATCACGTGGCTGATCATGCACTGATCACGTGACTGATCATGCACTGATCACGTGACTGATCATGCACTGATCACGTGGCTATCATGCACTGATCACGTGGCTGATCATGCATGATCACGCAGCTATGCACTGATCACGTGACTGATCATGCACTGATCACGTGGCTGATCATGCACTGATCACGTGATGATCATGCACTGATCACGTGGCTATCATGCACTGATCACGTGGCTGATCATGCACTGATCACGTGACTGATCATGCACTGATCACGTGGCTGATCATGCACTGATCACGTGACTGATCATGCACTGATCACGTGGCTATCATGCACTGATCACGTGGCTGATCACACTGATCACGTGACTGATCATGCACTGATCACGTGGCTATCATGCACTGATCACGTGGCTGATCATGCACTGATCACGTGATCATGCACTGATCACGTGGCTGATCATGCACTGATCACGTGACTGATCATGCACTGATCACGTGGCTGATCATGCACTGATCACGTGGCTGATCATGCACTGATCACGTACTGATCATGCACTGATCACGTGGCTGATCATGCACTGATCACGTGGCATGATCATGCACTGATCACGTGACTGATCATGCACTGATCACGTGGCTGATCATGCACTGATCACAGCTGATCATGCACTGATCACGTGACTGATCATGCACTGATCACGTGGCTGATCATGCACTGATCACGTGACTGATCATGCACTGATCACGTGACTGATCATGCACTGATCACGTGGCTATCATGCACTGATCACGTGGCTGATCATGCACTGATCACGTGGCTACCATGTACTGGTCACGTGAATGATCATACACTGATCACGTGACTGATCATGCACTGATCACGTGGCTGATCATGCACTGATCACGTGACTGATCATGCACTGATCACGTGGCTATCATGCACTGATCACGTGACTGATCATGCACTGATCACGTCTATATCATGCACTGATCACATGACTGCCCATGCACTGATCACGTGGATGATCATACACTAATCTTGTGACAGATCATGCACTGATCACGTGGCTGATCATGCACTGATACCGTGACTGAGCATGGACTGATCACATGACTATCATGTAGTGATCACGTGACTTAATGGCGCTGATCATGTGACTGATCATGCGCTGATCATGTTTGCTATCATACACTGATCATGTGCCTCTGGAGGCAATAAACAAAGAGCTGAGTAGGCACGAATCAAACAGTCAGCAGGCAATAATCATGGAACTCAGGTGTGAGGAATCATGCTGCTCAGCTGGCAATAATCAAGCAGCTGAACAGGCAGGAATTACGCAGCACAGCTGGCAATTGTCAAGCAGATGACAGGCAGGAATCGTGCAGCTCAGCTGGCAATTGTCAAGCAGATGAGCAGACAGTAATCACGCAGCTCAGCAGGCCCTGATCACGTGACTGAGCATGCACTGTTCACGTGGCTGATCATACACTGATCACGTGATGATCATGCACTGATCACTGGATATCATGCACTGATCACGTGGCTGATCATACACTGTTCACGTGTCTGACCATGCACTGATCACGTGGCTGATCATACACTGCTCACGTAACTGATCATGCACTGATCACGTGGCTATCATGCACTGATCACGTGGCTGAACATGCACTGTTCACGTGGCTGATCACACACCTGTCACGTGACATATCATGCACTGATCACGTGGCACTCATGCACTGATCACGTGGCTGATCATACTCTGCTCACGTAACTCATGCACACATCACGTGGCTATCATGCACTGCTCACGTGGCTGTCATGGAATGATCACGTAGCAACCATATACTGGTCACGTGACTGATCATGCACAGATCACGTAAATGATCATGCACTGTTCACGTGACTGATCATGTACTGATCACGTGACTGATCATGCACTGATCACGTGGCTATCATGCTCTGCTCACGTGGCTGATCATGCAACGATCACGTAGCAACCATGTACTGGTCACGTGACTGATCATGCACTGATCACGTAATTGATCCTGCACTGATCACGTGGCTCATCATGCACTGATCACGTGGCTGATCACACATGTATCACGTGACTGATCATGCACTGATCACGTGGCTCTCATGCACTGATCACGTGGCTGTCATGCACTGATCACGTGGATATCATGCACTGATCACGTGGCTGATCACACGTATCACATGACTGATCATGCACTGATCACGTGGCTATCATGCACTGATCACGTGGCTATCATGCACTGATCACGTGGCTGATCATGCAATGATCACGTAGCTACCATGTACTGGTCACGTGACTGATCATGCACTGATCACGTAATTGATCATGCACTGATCACGTGGCTGATCATGCACTGATCACGTGGCTGATCATACACTGATCACATAACTGATCATGCACTGATCACGTGACTGATCATGCACTGATCACGTGGCTATCATGCACTGATCACTTGGCTGACATGCACTGATCACGTGCCTGATCATGCACTGATCACGTGGCTGATCATGCACTGATCACGTGACTGATCATGCACTGATCACGTGTCTGATCATGCACTGATCACGTGGCTATCATGCACTGATCACGTGGCTGATCATGCATGATCACGCAGCTACCATGTACTGGTCACATGACTGATCATGCACTGATCACGTGACTGATCATGCAGTGATCACGTGGCTATCATGCACTACTCACGTGGCTGATCATGCAATGATCATGTAGCTACCATGTACAGGTCACGTGAATGATCATACACCCATCAGGTGACTGATCATGCACTGATCACGTGGCTATCATGCACTGATCACGAGACTGATCATGCACTGTTCACGTCTATATCATGCACTGATCACATGACTGCCATGCACTGATCACGTGGATGATCATACACTAATCTTGTGACAGATCATGCACTGATCACGTGGCTGATCATGCACTGATACCGTGACTGAGCATGGACTGATCACATGACTATCATGTAGTGATCACGTGACTTAATGGCGCTGATCATGTGACTGATCATGCGCTGATCATGTTTGCTATCATACACTGATCATGTGCCTCTGGAGGCAATAAACAAAGAGCTGAGTAGGCACGAATCAAACAGTCAGCAGGCAATAATCATGGAACTCAGGTGTGAGGAATCATGCTGCTCAGCTGGCAATAATCAAGCAGCTGAACAGGCAGGAATTATGCAGCACAGCTGGCAATTGTCAAGCAGATGACAGGCAGGAATCGTGCAGCTCAGCTGGCAATTGTCAAGCAGATGAGCAGACAGTAATCACGCAGCTCAGCAGGCCCAGATCACGTGACTGAGCATGCACTGTTCACGTGGCTGATCATACACTGATCACGTGATGATCATGCACTGATCACTTGGATATCATGCACTGATCACGTGGCTGATCATACACTGTTCACGTGTCTGACCATGCACTGATCACGTGGCTGATCATACACTGCTCACGTAACTGATCATGCACTGATCACGTGGCTATCATGCACTGATCACGTGGCTGAACATGCACTGATCACGTGGCTGATCACACACCTGTCACGTGACATATCATGCACTGATCACGTGGCACTCATGCACTGATCACGTGGCTGATCATACTCTGCTCACGTAACTCATGCACACATCACGTGGCTATCATGCACTGCTCACGTGGCTCGTCATGGAATGATCACGTAGCAACCATATACTGGTCACGTGACTGATCATGCACTGATCACGTAAATGATCATGCACTGTTCACGTGACTGATCATGTACTGATCACGTGACTGATCATGCACTGATCACGTGGCTATCATGCTCTGCTCACGTGGCTGATCATGCAACGATCACGTAGCAACCATGTACTGATCACGTGACTGATCATGCACTGATCACGTAATTGATCATGCACTGATCACGTGGCTCATCATGCACTGATCACGTGGCTGATCACACATGTATCACGTGACTGATCATGCACTGATCACGTGGCTCTCATGCACTGATCACGTGGCTGTCATGCACTGATCACGTGGATATCATGCACTGATCACGTGGCTGATCACACACGTATCACATGACTGATCATGCACTGATCACGTGGCTATCATGCACTGATCACGTGGCTATCATGCACTGATCACGTGGCTGATCAGGCAATGATCACGTAGCTACATGTACTGGTCACGTGACTGATCATGCACTGATCACGTAATTGATCATGCACTGATCATGTGCTGATCATGCACTGATCACGTGGCTGATCATACACTGATCACGATGACTGATCATGCACTGATCACGTGGCTGATCATGCACTGATCACGTGGCTATCATGCACTGATCACGTGGCTGGACGCACTGATGCGCTGATCATGCACTGATCACGTGACTGATCATGCACTGATCACGTGTCTGATCATGCACTGATCACGTGGCTATCATGCACTGCTCACGTGGCTGATCATGCCATGATCACGCAGCTACCATGTACTGGTCACATGACTGATCATGCACTGATCACGTGACTGATCATCACAGTGATCACGTGGCTATCATGCACTACTCACGTGGCTGATCATGCAATGATCATGTAGCTACCATGTACAGGTCACGTGAATGATCATACACCCATCAGGTGACTGATCATGCACTGATCACGTGGCTATCATGCACTGATCACGAGACTGATCATGCACTGATCACGTCTATATCATGCACTGATCACATGACTGCCATGCACTGATCACGTGGATGATCATACACTAATCTGTGACAGATCATGCACTGATCACGTGGCTGATCATGCACTGATACCGTGACTGAGCATGGACTGATCACATGACTATCATGTAGTGATCACGTGACTTAATGGCGCTGATCATGTGACTGATCATGCGCTGATCATGTTTGCTATCATACACTGATCATGTGCCTCTGGAGGCAATAAACAAAGAGCTGAGTAGGCACGAATCAAACAGTCAGCAGGCAATAATCATGGAACTCAGGTGTGAGGAATCATGCTGCTCAGCTGGCAATAATCAAGCAGCTGAGCAGGCAGGAATTACGCAGCACAGCTGGCAATTGTCAAGCAGATGACAGGCAGGAATCGTGCAGCTCAGCTGGCAATTGTCAAGCAGATGAGCAGACAGTAATCACGCAGCTCAGCAGGCCCAGATCACGTGACTGAGCATGCACTGTTCACGTGGCTGATCATACACTGATCACGTGATGATCATGCACTGATCACTTGGATATCATGCACTGATCACGTGGCTGATCATACACTGTTCACGTGTCTGACCATGCACTGATCACGTGGCTGATCATACACTGCTCACGTAACTGATCATGCACTGATCACGTGGCTATCATGCACTGATCACGTGGCTGAACATGCACTGTTCACGTGGCTGATCACACACCTGTCACGTGACATATCATGCACTGATCACGTGGCACTCATGCACTGATCACGTGGCTGATCATACTCTGCTCACGTAACTCATGCACACATCACGTGGCTATCATGCACTGCTCACGTGGCTCGTCGGAATGATCACGTAGCAACCATATACTGGTCACGTGACTGATCATGCACTGATCACGTAAATGATCATGCACTGTTCACGTGACTGATCATGTACTGATCACGTGACTGATCATGCACTGATCACGTGGCTATCATGCTCTGCTCACGTGGCTGATCATGCAACGATCACGTAGCAACCATGTACTGGTCACGTGACTGATCATGCACTGATCACGTAATTGATCCTGCACTGATCACGTGGCTCATCATGCACTGATCACGTGGCTGATCACACATGTATCACGTGACTGATCATGCACTGATCCCGTGGCTCATGCACTGATCACGTGGCTGTCATGCACTGATCACGTGGATATCATGCACTGATCACGTGGCTGATCACACACGTATCACATGACTGATCATGCACTGATCACGTGGCTATCATGCACTGATCACGTGGCTATCATGCACTGATCACGTGGCTGATCATGCAATGATCACGTAGCTACCATGTACTGGTCACGTGACTGATCATGCACTGATCACGTATTGATCATGCACTGATCACGTGGCTGATCATGCACTGATCACGTGGCTGATCATGCACTGATCACGTGACTGATCATGCACTGATCACGTGACTGATCATGCACTGATCACGTGGCTATCATGCACTGATCACTTGGCTGATCATACACTGATCACGTGCCTGATCATGCACTGATCACGTGACTGATCATGCACTGATCGTCTGATCATGCACTGATCACGTGGCTATCATGCACTGCTCACGTGGCTGATCATGCCATGATCACGCAGCTACCATGTACTGGTCACATGACTGATCATGCACTGATCACGTGACTGATCATGCAGTGATCACGTGGCTATCATGAACTACTCACGTGGCTGATCATGCAATGATCATGTAGCTACCATGTACAGGTCACGTGAATGATCATACACCCATCAGGTGACTGATCATGCACTGATCACGTGGCTATCATGCACTGATCACGGACTGATCATGCACTGTTCACGTCTATATCATGCACTGATCACATGACTGCCCGTGCACTGATCAGGTGGATGATCATACACTAATCTTGTGACAGATCATGCACTGATCACGTGGCTGATCATGCACTGATACCGTGACTGAGCATGGACTGATCACATGACTATCATGTGATCACGTGACTTAATGGCGCTGATCATGTGACTGATCATGCGCTGATCATGTTTGCTATCATACACTGATCATGTGCCTCTGGAGGCAATAAACAAAGAGCTGAGTAGCTGAATCAAACAGTCAGCAGGCAATAATCATGGAACTCAGGTGTGAGAATCATGCTGCTCAGCTGGCAATAATCAAGCAGCTGAGCAGGCAGGAATTACGCAGCACAGCTGGCAATTGTCAAGCAGATGACAGGCAGGAATCGTGCAGCTCAGCTGGCAATTGTCAAGCAGATGAGCAGACAGTAATCACGCAGCTCAGCAGCCCAGATCACGTGACTGAGCATGCACTGTTCACGTGGCTGATCATACACTGATCACGTGATGATCATGCACTGATCACTTGGATATCATGCACTGATCACGTGGCTGATCATACACTGTTCACGTGTGACCATGCACTGATCACGTGGCTGATCATACACTGCTCACGTAACTGATCATGCACTGATCACGTGGCTATCATGCACTGATCACGTGGCTGAACATGCACTGTTCACGTGGCTGATCACACACCTGTCACGTGACATATTATGCACTGATCACGTGGCACTCATGCACTGATCACGTGGCTGATCATACTCTGCTCACGTAACTCATGCACACATCACGTGGCTATCATGCACTGCTCACGTGGCTCGTCATGGAATGATCACGTAGCAACCATGTACTGGTAACGTGACTGATCATGCAAAGATCACGTAAATGATCATGCACTGTTCACGTGACTGATCATGTACTGATCACGTGACTGATCATGCACTGACCACGTGGCTATCATGCTCTGCTCACGTGGCTGATCATATACGATGCGTAGCAACCATGTACTGATCACATGACTGATCATGCACTGATCACGTAATTGATCATGCACTGATCCGTGGCTCATCATGCAA
>NW_026894961.1:0-46746 GCF_032452875.1 Bos javanicus
TGATCAGTGCATGATCAGTCATGATCAGTGCATTAAGTCACGTGATCAGTGCATGATAGTCATGTGATCAGTGCATGATCAGTCACGGTATCAGTGCATGATCAGCCACGTGATCAGTGCATGATCAGTCACGTGATCAGTGCATGATCATCACGTGATCAGTGCATGGGCAGTCATGTGATCAGTGCATGATATAGACGTGATCAGTGCATGATCAGTCACGTGATCAGTGCATGATAGCCACGTGATCAGTGCATGATCAGTCACGTGATGAGTGCATGATCATTCACGTGACTGTATAGTAGCTACATGATCAGTGCATGATCAGCCACGTGAGTAGTGCATGATAGCCACGTGATCAGTGCATGATCAGTCACGTGATCAGTGCATGATCAGTCATGTGACAGTACATGATAGTGCGTGATCATGGCATGATCAGCCACGTGATCAGTGCATGATGTCACGTGATCAGTGCATGATCAGTCACGTGATCAGTGCATGATCAGTCACGTGATCAGTGCATGATCAGGCACGTGATCAGTGCATGATCAGCCAAGTGATCAGTGCATGATAGCCACGTGATCAGTGCATGATCAGTCACGTGATCAGTGCATGATCAGTCACGTGATCAGTGCATGATCAGCCACGTGATCAGTGCATGATCAGCCACGTGATCAGTGCATGATCAATCACGTGATCAGTGCATGATCAGTCACGTGACCAGTACATGGTAGCTACGTGATCAGTGCATGATCAGCCACGTGATCAGTGCATGATAGCCACGTGATCAGTGCATGATAGCCACGTGATCAGTGCATGATCAGTCATGTGATCACGTGTGTGATCAGCCATGATCAGTGCATGATATCCGTGATCAGTGCATGACAGCACGTGATCAGTGCATGATAGCCACGTGATCAGTGCATGATCAGTCACGTGATCATGTGTGATCAGCCATGATCAGTGCATGATGAGCCACGTGATCAGTGCATGATCAATTCGTGATCAGTGCATGATCAGTCACGTGACCAGTACATGGTTGCTACGTGATCGTGCATGATCAGCCACGTGAGCAGTGCATGATAGCCACGTGATCAGTGCATGATCAGTCACGTGATCAGTACATGATCAGTCACGTGAACAGTGCATGATCATTTACGTGATCAGTGCATGATCAGTCACGTGACCAGTATATGGTAGCTACGTGATCATTCCATGACGAGCCACGTGAGCAGTGCATGATAGCCACGTGATGTGTGCATGAGTTACGTGAGCAGAGTATGATCAGCCACGTGATCAGTGCATGAGTGCCACGTGATCAGTGCATGATATGTCACGTGACAGGTGTGTGATCAGCCACGTGAACAGTGCATGTTCAGCCACGTGATCAGTGCATGATAGCCACGTGATCAGTGCATGATCAGTTACGTGAGCAGTGTATGATCAGCCACGTGATCAGTGCATGGTCAGACACGTGAACAGTGTATGATCAGCCACGTGATCAGTGCATGATATCCAAGTGATCAGTGCATGATCATCACGTGATCAGTGTATGATCAGCCACGTGAACAGTGCATGCTCAGTCACGTGATCTGGGCCTGCTGAGCTGCGTGATTACTGTCTGCTCATCTGCTTGACAATTGCCAGCTGAGCTGCACGATTCCTGCCTGTCATCTGCTTGACAATTGCCAGCTGTGCTGCGTAATTCCTGCCTGCTCAGCTGCTTGATTATTGCCAGCTGAGCAGCATGATTCCTCACCTGAGTTCCATGATTATTGCCTGCTGACTGTTTGATTCGTGCCTACTCAGCTCTTTGTTTATTGCCTCCAGAGGCACATGATCAGTGTATGATAGCAAACATGATCAGCGCATGATCAGTCACATGATCAGCGCCATTAAGTCACGTGATCACTACATGATAGTCATGTGATCAGTCCATGCTCAGTCACGGTATCAGTGCATGATCAGCCACGTGATCAGTGCATGATCTGTCACATGATTAGTGTATGATCATCCACGTGATCAGTGCATGGGCAGTCATGTGATCAGTGCATGATATAGACGTGATCAGTGCATGATCAGTCTCGTGATCAGTGCATGATAGCCACGTGATCAGTGCATGATCAGTCACCTGATGGGTGTATGATCATTCACGTGACCAGTACATGGTAGCACATGATCATTGCATGATCAGCCACGTGAGTAGTGCATGATAGCCACGTGATCTGCATGATCAGTCACGTGATCAGTGCATGATCAGTCATGTGACCAGTACATGGTAGCTGCGTGATCATGGCATGATCAGCCACGTGAGCAGTGCATGATAGCCACGTGATCAGTGCATGATCAGTCACGTGATCAGTGCATGATCAGTCACGTGATCAGTGCATGATCAGCCACGTGATCAGTGCATGATCAGTCACGTGATCAGTGTATGATCAGCCACGTGATCAGTGCATGATAGCCACGTGATCAGTGCATGATCAGTCCGCAGTGTCAGTGCAGTCAGTTATGTGATCAGTGCATGATCAGCCACGTGATCAGTGCATGATCAGCCACGTGATCAGTGCATGATCAGCCACGTGATCAGTGCATGATCAGTCACGTGATCAGTGCATGATCAGCCACGTGATCAGTGCATGATCAGTCACATGATCAGTGCATGATCAGCCACGTGATCAGTGCATGATCAGTCATGTGATCAGTGCATGATAGCCGTGATCAGTGCATGATCAGTCACGTGATCAGTGCATGATAGCCACGTGATCAGTGCATGATCAGTCACGTGATCAGTGCATGATCAGTCACGTGATCAGTGCATGGTAGCTACATGATCAGTGCATGATCAGCCACGTGATCAGTGCATGATAGCCACGTGATCAGTGCATGATCAGTCATGATCAGTGTTGATCAGTCATGTGACCAGTACATGGTAGCTGCGTGATCATGCATGATCAGCCACGTGATCAGTGCATGATAGCCACGTGATCAGTGCATGATCAGTCACGTGATCAGTGCATGATCAGTCACGTGATCAGTGCATGATCAGCCACGTGATCAGTGCATGATCAGTCACGTGATCAGTGCATGATCAGCCACGTGATCAGTGCATGATCAGCCACGTGATCAGTGCATGATCAGTCACGTGATCAGTGCATGATCAGTCATGTGATCAGTGCATGATCAGCCACGTGATCAGTGCATGATCAGCCACGTGATCAGTGCATGATCAGTCACGTGATCAGTGCATGATCAGTCACGTGACCAGTGCATGGTAGCTACGTGATCATTGCATGATCAGCCACGTGATCAGTGCATGATAGCGTGATCAGTGCATGGCACGTGATCAGTGCATGATCAGTCATGTGATACGTGTGTGATCAGCCACGTGATCAGTGCATGATATCCACGTGATCAGTGCATGACAGCCACGTGATCAGTGCATGATAGCCACGTGATCAGTGCATGATCAGTCACGTGATACATGTGTGATCAGCCACGTGATCAGTGCATGATGAGCCACGTGATCAGTGCATGATCAATTCGTGATCAGTGCATGATCAGTCACGTGACCAGTACATGGTTGCTACGTGATCGTTGCATGATCAGCCACGTGAGCAGAGCATGATAGCCACGTGATCAGTGCATGATCAGTCACGTGATCAGTACATGATCAGTCACGTGAACAGTGCATGATCATTCGTGATCAGTGCATGATCAGTCACGTGACCAGTATATGGTAGCTACGTGATCATTCCATGACGAGCCGTGAGCAGTGCATGATAGCCACGTGATGTGTGCATGAGTTACGTGAGCAGAGTATGATCAGCGTGATCAGTGCATGAGTGCCACGTGATCAGTGCATGATGTCACGTGACAGGTGTGCATGATCAGTGCATGTGCCACGTGATCAGTGCATGATAGCCACGTGATCAGTGCATGATCAGTTACGTGAGCAGTGTATGATCAGCCACGTGATCAGTGCATGGTCAGACACGTGAACAGTGTATGATCAGCCACGTGATCAGTGCATGATATCCAAGTGATCAGTGCATGATCATCACGTGATCAGTGTATGATCAGCCACGTGAACAGTGCATGCTCAGTCACGTGATCAGGGCCTGCTGAGCTGCGTGATTACTGTCTGCTCATCTGCTTGACAATTGCCAGCTGAGCTGCACGATTCCTGCCTGTCATCTGCTTGACAATTGCCAGCTGTGCTGCGTAATTCCTGCCTGCTCAGCTGCTTGATTATTGCCAGCTGAGCAGCATGATTCCTCACCTGAGTTCCATGATTATTGCCTGCTGACTGTTTGATTCGTGCCTCAGCTCTTTGTTTATTGCCTCCAGAGGCACATGATCAGTGTATGATAGCAAACATGATCAGCGCATGATCAGTCACATGATCAGCGCCATTAAGTCACGTGATCACTACATGATAGTCATGTGATCAGTCCATGCTCAGTCACGGTATCAGTGCATGATCAGCCACGTGATCAGTGCATGATCTGTCACATGATTAGTGTATGATCATCCACGTGATCAGTGCATGGGCAGTCATGTGATCAGTGCATGATATAGACGTGATCAGTGCATGATCAGTCACGTGATCAGTGCATGATAGCCACGTGATCAGTGCATGATCAGTCACCTGATGGGTGTATGATCATTCACGTGACCTGTACATGGTAGCTACATGATCATTGCATGATCAGCCACGTGAGTAGTGCATGTGCGTGATCTGCATGATCATCACGTGATCAGTGCATGATCAGTCACGTGACAGTATGATAGGCCAGCGTGATCAGTGCATGATCAGCCACGTGATCAGTGCATGATCAGCCACGTGATCAGTGCATGATCACCACGTGATCAGTGCATGATCATCAGCGATGGTCATGATCAGCACGTGATCAGTGCATGATCAGTCACGTGATCAGTGCATGATCAGCCACGTGATCAGTGCATGATCAGCTGCGTGATCAGTGCATGATCAGCCACGTGATCAGTGCATGATAGCCGTGTCAGTGCCGCAGTGATCAGGCGCTGATCAGTGCATGATCAGTTGGTGATCAGTACGGTAGCCACGTGATCAGTGCATGATCAGCCACGTGATCAGTGCATGATAGCCACGTGATCAGTGCATGATAGCCACGTGATCAGTGCATGATCAGTCACGTGATCAGTGCATGATCAGTTCGTGATCAGTGCATGGTCACGGCATTGATCAGTTGCATGATCAGCCACGTGATCAGTGCATGATAGCTGATCAGTGTATGTCATGCGTGATCAGTGCATGATCAGTCACGTGATCAGTGTATGATCAGCCACGTGATCAGTGCATGATATCCACGTGATCAGTGCATGCAGCCGTGATCAGTGCATGCGAGCCACGTGATCAGTGCAGTCGATCACGTGATCATGTGTGATCAGCCACGTGATCAGTGCATGATCCACGTGATCAGTGCATGATCAATTCGTGATCAGTGCATGATCAGTCACGTGACCATACATGGTTATACGTGATCGTTGCATGATCAGCCACGTGATCAGTGCATGATAGCCACGTGATCAGTGCATGATCAGATCACTGATCAGTGCATGATCAGTCACGTGATCAGTGCATGATCAGTTCGCTGATCAGTGCATGATCAGTCACGTGATCAGTATATGATAGCTACGTGATCAGTGCATGATCAGCCGTGATCAGTGCATGATAGCCGTGATCAGTGCATGATCAGTTCGTGATCAGTGCATGATCAGCCACGTGATCAGTGCATGATCATAGTGATGCACGTGATATATCAATGACAGTGCATGATCAGCCACGTGATCAGTGCATGATCAGCCACGTGATCAGTGCATGATAGCCACGTGATCAGTGCATGATCAGTTCGTGATCAGTGCATGATCAGCGTGATCAGTGCATGATATCCACGTGATCAGTGCATGCATCCGTGATCAGTGCATGATAGCACGTGATCAGTGCATGATCAGTCACGTGATCATGTGTGATCAGCCACGTGATCAGTGCATGATGAGCCACGTGATCAGTGCAGGATCAGTGCGTGATCAGTGCATGATCAGTCACGTGACCAGTACATGGTTGCTGCGTGATCGTTGCATGATCAGCCACGTGAGCAGTGCATGATAGCCACGTGATCAGTGCATGATCAGTCACGTGATCAGTACATGATCAGTCACGTGAACAGTGCATGATCATTTACGTGATGTGCATGATGATGCACGTGCCAGTAATGGTAGCTACGTGATCATTCATGACGAGCCACGTGAGCAGTGCATGATAGCCACGTGATGTGTGCATGAGTTACGTGATCAGAGTATGATCAGCCACGTGATCAGTGCATGAGTGCCACGTGATCAGTGCATGATATGTCACGTGACAGGTGTGTGATCAGCCACGTGAACAGTGCATGTTCAGCCACGTGATCAGTGCATGATAGCCACGTGATCAGTGCATGATCAGTTACGTGAGCAGTGTATGATCAGCCACGTGATCAGTGCATGGTCAGACACGTGAACAGTGTATGATCAGCCACGTGATCAGTGCATGATATCCAAGTGATCAGTGCATGATCATCACGTGATCAGTGTATGATCAGCCACGTGAACAGTGCATGCTCAGTCACGTGATCAGGGCCTGCTGAGCTGCGTGATTACTGTCTGCTCATCTGCTTGACAATTGCCAGCTGAGCTGCACGATTCCTGCCTGTCATCTGCTTGACAATTGCCAGCTGTGCTGCGTAATTCCTGCCTGCTCAGCTGCTTGATTATTGCCAGCTGAGCAGCATGATTCCTCACACCTGAGTTCCATGATTATTGCCTGCTGACTGTTTGATTCGTGCCTACTCAGCTCTTTGTTTATTGCCTCCAGAGGCACATGATCAGTGTATGATAGCAAACATGATCAGTGCATGATCAGTCACATGATCAGCGCCATTAAGTCACGTGATCACTACATGATAGTCATGTGATCAGTCCATGCTCAGTCACGGTATCAGTGCATGATCAGCCACGTGATCAGTGCATGATCTGTCACATGATTAGTGTATGATCATCCACGTGATCAGTGCATGGCAGTCATGTGATCAGTGCATGATATAGACGTGATCAGTGCATGATCAGTCTCGTGATCAGTGCATGATAGCCACGTGATCAGTGCATGATCAGTCACCTGATGGGTGTATGATCATTCACGTGACCTGTACATGGTAGCTACATGATCATTGCATGATCAGCCACGTGAGCAGTGCATGATAGCCACGTGATCAGTGCATGATCAGTCACGTGATCAGTGCATGATCAGTCACGTGATCAGTGCATGATCAGCCACGTGATCAGTGCATGATCAGCCACGTGATCAGTGCATGATCAGCCACGTGATCAGTGCATGATCAGCCACGTGATCAGTGCATGATCAGTCACGTGATCAGTGCATGATCAGTCACGTGATCAGTGCATGATCAGCCACGTGATCAGTGCATGATCAGCCACGTGATCAGTGCATGATCAGTCACGTGATCAGTGCATGATAGCACGTGATCAGTGCATGATCAGCCACGTGATCAGTGCATGATCAGCCACGTGATCAGTGCATGATCAGCCACGTGATCAGTGCATGATCAGCCACGTGATCAGTGCATGATCAGCCACGTGATCAGTGCATGATCAGCCACGTGATCAGTGCATGATCAGCCACGTGATCAGTGCATGATCAGTCACGTGATCAGTGCATGATCAGCCACGTGATCAGTGCATGATCAGCCACGTGATCAGTGCATGATCAGTCACGTGATCAGTGCATGATCAGTCACGTGATCAGTGCATGATCAGCCACGTGATCATGATCAGCCACGTGATCAGTGCATGATCAGTCACGTGATCAGTGCATGATCAGTCACGTGATCAGTGCATGATCAGCCACGTGATCAGTGCATGATGCCACGTGATCAGTGCATGATCAGTCACGTCAGTGCATGATCAGCACGTGATCAGTGCATGATCAGCCACGTGATCAGTGCATGATCAGCACGTGATCAGTGCATGATCAGCCACGTGATCAGTGCATGATCAGCCACGTGATCAGTGCATGATCAGCACGTGATCAGTGCATGATCAGTCACGTGATCAGTGCATGATCAGTCACGTGATCAGTGCATGATCAGCCACGTGATCAGTGCATGATCAGCCACGTGATCAGTGCATGATCAATTACGTGATCAGTGCATGATCAGTCACGTGATCAGTGCATGTAGCTACGTGATCATTGCATGATCAGCCACGTGATCAGTGCATGATAGCCACGTGATCAGTGCATGATCAGCTTGCATGATCAGTGCATGATCAGTCATGTGATCGTGTGTGATCAGCCACGTGATCAGTGCATGATATCCACGTGATCAGTGCATGATCAGCCACGTGATCAGTGCATGATAGCCACGTGATCAGTGCATGATCAGTCACGTGATCATGTGTGATCAGCCACGTGATCAGTGCATGATGAGCCACGTGATCAGTGCATGATCAATTACGTGATCAGTGCATGATCAGTCACGTGACAGTACATGGTAGCTACGTGATCGTTGCATGATCAGCCACGTGAGCAGTGCATGATAGCCACGTGATCAGTGCATGATCAGTCACGTGATCAGTGCATGATCAGTCACGTGATCAGTGCATGATCAGTTACGTGATCAGTGCATGATCAGTCACGTGATCAGTATATGATAGCCACGTGATCAGTGCATGATCAGCCACGTGATCAGTGCATGATCAGCCACGTGATCAGTGCATGAGCCACGTGATCAGTGCATGATCAGCCACGTGATCAGTGCATGATGCCACGTGATCAGTGCATGATCAGTCACGTGATCAGTGTGTGATCAGCCACGTGATCAGTGCATGATCAGCCACGTGATCAGTGCATGATAGCCACGTGATCAGTGCATGATCATCACGTGATCAGTGTATGATCAGCCACGTGATCAGTGCATGATCAGTCACGTGATCAGGGCCTGCTGAGCTGCGTGATTACTGTCTGCTCATCTGCTGACAATTGCCAGCTGAGCTGCACGATTCCTGCCTGTCATCTGCTTGACAATTGCCAGCTGTGCTGATCAATTCCTGCCTGCTCAGCTGCTTGATTATTGCAGCTGAGCAGCATGATTCCTCACACCTGAGTTCCATGTTATTGCCTGCTGACTGTTTGATTCGTGCCTACTCAGCTCTTTGTTTATTGCCTCCAGAGGCACATGATCAGTGTATGATAGCAAACATGATCAGTGCATGATCAGTCACATGATCAGTGCCATTAAGTCACGTGATCACTGCATGATAGTCATGTGATCAGTCCATGCTCAGTCACGTATCAGTGCATGATCAGCCACGTGATCAGTGCATGATCTGTCACGTGATCAGTGTATGATCATCACGTGATCAGTGCATGGGCAGTCATGTGATCAGTGCATGATATAGGCGTGATCAGTGCATGATCAGTCACGTGATCAGTGCATGATAGCCACGTGATCAGTGCATGATCAGTCACCTGATGGGTGTATGATCATTCACGTGACCTGTACATGGTAGCTACATGATCATTGCATGATCAGCCACGTGAGTAGTGCATGATAGCCACGTGATCAGTGCATGATCAGTCACGTGATCAGTGCATGATCAGTCATGTGACCAGTACATGGTAGCTGCGTGATCATGGCATGATCAGCCACGTGAGCAGTGCATGATAGCCACGTGATCAGTGCATGATCAGACGTGATCAGTGCATGATCAGTCACGTGATCAGTGCATGATCAGCCACGTGATCAGTGCATGATCAGCCACGTGATCAGTGCATGATCAGCCACGTGATCAGTGCATGATAGCCACGTGATCAGTGCATGATCAGTCACGTGATCAGTGCATGATCAGTTGTGATCAGTGCATGATCAGCCACGTGATCAGTGCATGATCAGCCACGTGATCAGTGCATGATCAGTACGTGATCAGTGCATGATCAGTCACGTGATCAGTGCATGATAGCTACGTGATCATTGCATGATCAGCCACGTGATCAGTGCATGATAGCCACGTGATCAGTGCATGATAGCCACGTGATCAGTGCATGATCAGTCATGTGATACGTGTGTGATCAGCCACGTGATCAGTGCATGATATCCACGTGATCAGTGCATGACAGCCACGTGATCAGTGCATGATAGCCACGTGATCAGTGCATGATCAGTCACGTGATACATGTGTGATCAGCCACGTGATCAGTGCATGATGAGCCACGTGATCAGTGCAGGATCAATTACGTGATCAGTGCATGATCAGTCACGTGACCAGTACATGGTTGCTACGTGATCGTTGCATGATCAGCCACGTGAGCAGAGCATGATAGCCACGTGATCAGTGCATGATCAGTCACGTGATCAGTACATGATCAGTCACGTGAACAGTGCATGATCATTCGTGATCAGTGCATGATCAGTCACGTGACCAGTATATGGTAGCTACGTGATCATTCCATGACGAGCCACGTGAGCAGTGCATGATAGCCACGTGATGTGTGCATGAGTTACGTGAGCAGAGTATGATCAGCCACGTGATCAGTGCATGAGTGCCACGTGATCAGTGCATGATATGTCACGTGACAGGTGTGTGATCAGCCACGTGAACAGTGCATGTTCAGCCACGTGATCAGTGCATGATAGCCACGTGATCAGTGCATGATCAGTTACGTGAGCAGTGTATGATCAGCCACGTGATCAGTGCATGGTCAGACACGTGAACAGTGTATGATCAGCCACGTGATCAGTGCATGATATCCAAGTGATCAGTGCATGATCATCACGTGATCAGTGTATGATCAGCCACGTGAACAGTGCATGCTCAGTCACGTGATCTGGGCCTGCTGAGCTGCGTGATTACTGTCTGCTCATCTGCTTGACAATTGCCAGCTGAGCTGCACGATTCCTGCCTGTCATCTGCTTGACAATTGCCAGCTGTGCTGCGTAATTCCTGCCTGCTCAGCTGCTTGATTATTGCCAGCTGAGCAGCATGATTCCTCACAGCTGAGTTCCATGATTATTGCCTGCTGACTGTTTGATTCGTGCCTACTCAGCTCTTTGTTTATTGCCTCCAGAGGCACATGATCAGTGTATGATAGCAAACATGATCAGCGCATGATCAGTCACATGATCAGCGCCATTAAGTCACGTGATCACTACATGATAGTCATGTGATCAGTCCATGCTCAGTCACGGTATCAGTGCATGATCAGCCACGTGATCAGTGCATGATCTGTCACATGATTAGTGTATGATCATCCACGTGATCAGTGCATGGGCAGTCATGTGATCAGTGCATGATATAGACGTGATCAGTGCATGATCAGTCACGTGATCAGTGCATGATAGCCACGTGATCAGTGCATGATCAGTCACCTGATGGGTGTATGATCATTCACGTGACCTGTACATGGTAGCTACATGATCATTGCATGATCAGCCACGTGAGTAGTGCATGATAGCCACGTGATCACTGCATGATCAGTCACGTGATCAGTGCATGATCAGTCACGTGATCAGTGCATGATCAGCCACGTGATCAGTGCATGATCAGCCACGTGATCAGTGCATGATCAGCCACGTGATCAGTGCATGATCAGCCGTGATCAGTGCATGATCAGTCACGTGATCAGTGCATGATCAGCCACGTGATCAGTGCATGATCAGCCACGTGATCAGTGCATGATCAGCCATGATCAGTGCATGATCAGCACGTGATCAGTGCATGATCAGTCACGTGACCAGTACATGGTCATACGTGATCAGTGCATGATCAGCCACGTGATCAGTGCATGATAGCCACGTGATCAGTGCATGATCAGTCACGTGATCAGTGCATGATCAGTCACGTGATCAGTGCATGATCAGCCACGTGATCAGTGCATGATCAGCACGTGATCAGTGCATGATCAGCCACGTGATCAGTGCATGATCAGCGTGATCAGTGCATGATCAGCCACGTGATCAGTGCATGATCAGCACGTGATCAGTGCATGATCAGCCACGTGATCAGTGCATGATCAGCCGTGATCAGTGCATGATCAGCCACGTGATCAGTGCATGATCAGCCACGTGATCAGTGCATGATCAGTCACGTGATCAGTGCATGATCAGCCACGTGATCAGTGCATGATCAGCCACGTGATCAGTGCATGATCAGTCACGTGATCAGTGCATGATCAGCCACGTGATCAGTATGATCAGCCACGTGATCAGTGCATGATCAGTCACGTGATCAGTGCATGATCATCACGTGATCAGTGCATGATCAGCCACGTGATCAGTGCATGGCAGCCACGTGATCAGTGCATGATCAGCCACGTGTCAGTGCATGATCAGTTGCGTGATCAGTATGATCAGCCACGTGATCAGTGCATGATCAGCCACGTGATCAGTGCATGATCAATTACGTGATCAGTGCATGATCAGTCACGTGATCAGTGCATGATAGCTACGTGATCAGTGCATGATCAGCCACGTGATCAGTGCATGATCAGTCACGTGATCAGTGCATGATCAGTCACGTGATCAGTGCATGATCAGTCACGTGATCAGTGCATGATCAGCCACGTGATCAGTGCATGATCAGTCACGTGATCAGTGCATGATCAGCCACGTGATCAGTGCATGATAGCCACGTGATCAGTGCATGATCAGTCACGTGATCAGTGCATGATCAGTCACGTGATCAGTGCATGATAGCCACGTGATCAGTGCATGATCAGCCACGTGATCAGTGCATGATCAGCCACGTGATCAGTGCATGATAGCCACGTGATCAGTGCATGATCAGTCACGTGATCAGTGCATGATCAGTCACGTGATCAGTGCATGGTGGCAGCATGATCAGTGCATGATCAGCCACGTGATCAGTGCATGATAGCCACGTGATCAGTGCATGATCAGCCACGTGATCAGTGCATGATCAGTCATGTGATCGTGTGTGATCAGCCACGTGATCAGTGCATGATATCCACGTGATCAGTGCATGATCAGCCACGTGATCAGTGCATGATAGCCACGTGATCAGTGCATGATCAGTCACGTGATCATATGATCAGCCACGTGATCAGTGCATGATCAGCCACGTGATCAGTGCATGATCAATTACGTGATCAGTGCATGATCATCACGTGACCAGTGCATGGTTGCTACGTGATCGTGCATGATCAGCCACGTGACAGTGCATGATAGCCACGTGATCAGTGCATGATCAGTCACGTGATCAGTGCATGATCAGTCACGTGACAGTGCATGATCATTTACGTGATCAGTGCATGATCAGTCACGTGACCAGTGCATGGTAGCTACGTGATCATTGCAATAGCCACGTGATCAGTGCATGATAGCCACGTGATGTGCATGAGTCACGTGATCAGTGTATGATCAGCCACGTGATCAGTGCAGATCCACGTGATCAGTGCATGATAGTCACGTGATCAGTGCATGATCAGCCACGTGATCAGTGCATGATCAGCCACGTGATCAGTGCATGATAGCCACGTGAGTGCATGATCAGTCACGTGATCAGTGCATGATCAGCCACGTGATCAGTGCATGATATCCGTGATCAGTGCATGATCAGCCACGTGATCAGTGCATGATAGCCACGTGATCAGTGCATGATCATCACGTGATCATGTGTGATCAGCCACGTGATCAGTGCATGATGAGCCACGTGATCAGTGCATGATCAATTACGTGATCAGTGCATGATCAGTCACGTGACCAGTACATGGTTGCTACGTGATCGTTGCATGATCAGCCACGTGAGCAGTGCATGATAGCCACGTGATCAGTGCATGATCAGTCACGTGATCAGTACATGATCAGTCACGTGAACAGTGCATGATCATTCGTGATCTGTGCATGATCAGTCACGTGACCAGTATATGGTAGCTACGTGATCATTCCATGACAGCCACGTGAGCAGTGCATGATAGCCACGTGATGTGTGCATGAGTTACGTGAGCAGAGTATGATCAGCCACGTGATCAGTGCATGAGTGCCACGTGATCAGTGCATGATATGTCACGTGACAGTGTGTGATCAGCCACGTGAACAGTGCATGTTCAGCCACGTGATCAGTGCATGATAGCCACGTGATCAGTGCATGATCAGTTACGTGAGCAGTGTATGATCAGCCACGTGATCAGTGCATGGTCAGACACGTGAACAGTGTATGATCAGCCACGTGATCAGTGCATGATATCCAAGTGATCAGTGCATGATCATCACGTGATCAGTGTATGATCAGCCACGTGAACAGTGCATGCTCAGTCACGTGATCAGGGCCTGCTGAGCTGCGTGATTACTGTCTGCTCATCTGCTTGACAATTGCCAGCTGAGCTGCACGATTCCTGCCTGTCATCTGCTTGACAATTGCCAGCTGTGCTGCGTAATTCCTGCCTGCTCAGCTGCTTGATTATTGCCAGCTGAGCAGCATGATTCCTCACACCTGAGTTCCATGATTATTGCCTGCTGACTGTTTGATTCGTGCCTACTCAGCTCTTTGTTTATTGCCTCCAGAGGCACATGATCAGTGTATGATAGCAAACATGATCAGCGCATGATCAGTCACATGATCAGCGCCATTAAGTCACGTGATCACTACATGATAGTCATGTGATCAGTCCATGCTCAGTCACGGTATCAGTGCATGATCAGCCACGTGATCAGTGCATGATCTGTCACATGATTAGTGTATGATCATCCACGTGATCAGTGCATGGGCAGTCATGTGATCAGTGCATGATATAGACGTGATCAGTGCATGATCAGTCACGTGATCAGTGCATGATAGCCACGTGATCAGTGCATGATCAGTCACCTGATGGGTGTATGATCATTCACGTGACCTGTACATGGTAGCTACATGATCATTGCATGATCAGCCACGTGAGCAGTGCATGATAGCCACGTGATCAGTGCATGATCAGTCACGTGATCAGTGCATGATCAGTCACGTGATCAGTGCATGATCAGCCACGTGATCAGTGCATGATCAGCCACGTGATCAGTGCATGATCAGCCACGTGATCAGTGCATGATCAGCCACGTGATCAGTGCATGATCAGTCACGTGATCAGTGCATGATCAGTCACGTGATCAGTGCATGATCAGCCACGTGATCAGTGCATGATCAGCCACGTGATCAGTGCATGATCAGTCACGTGATCAGTGCATGATCAGTCACGTGATCAGTGCATGATAGTCACGTGATCAGTGCATGCTCATCCACGTGATCAGTGCATGATAGCCACGTGATCAGTGCATGATCACCGTGATCAGTGCATGATCAGTCACGTGATCAGTACATGATCAGTCACGTGATCAGTGCATGATCAGCCACGTGATCAGTGCATGATCAGTCACGTGATCAGTGCATGATCAGCCACGTGATCATTGCATGATCAGCCACGTGATCAGTGCATGATCAGTCACGTGATCAGTACATGATCAGTTACGTGATCAGTGCATGATCAGCCACGTGATCAGTGCATGATCAGCCGTGATCAGTGCATGATCAGTCCGTGATCAGTGCATGATCAGCCATGTGATCAGTGCATGATCATCCGCGTGATCAATACAGTGCATGATCAGCCACGTGATCAGTGCATGATCAGCCACGTGATCAGTGCATGATCAGCCACGTGATCAGTGCATGATCAGTCGTGATCAGTGCATCAGTCACGTGATCAGTGCATGGTCAGCCACGTGATCAGTGCATGATCACGTGATCAGTGCATGATAGCCACGTGATCAGTGCATGATCATCACGTGATCAGTGCATGATCAGTTACGTGATCAGTGCATGATCAGCCACGTGATCAGTGCATGATGAGCCACGTGATCAGTGCATGATCAATCACGTGATCAGTGCATGATCAGTCACGTGACCAGTACATGGTAGCCACGTGATCAGTGCATGATCAGCCACGTGATCAGTGCATGATCAGCCACGTGATCTGTGCATGATAGCCACGTGATCAGTGCATGATCAGTCACGTGATACATGTATGATCAGCCACGTGATCAGTGCATGATATCCGCGTGATCAGTGCATGATCAGCGTGATCAGTGCATGATAGCCACGTGATCAGTGCATGATCAGTCACGTGATCATGTGATCAGCCGGTGATCAGTGCGATGAGCCACGTGATCAGTGCAGGATCAATGCGTGATCAGTGCATGATCAGTCACGTGACAGTACATGGTTGCTACGTGATCGTTGCATGATCAGCCACGTGAGCAGTGCATGATAGCCACGTGATCAGTGCATGATCAGTCACGTGATCAGTACATGAGTCAGTCACGTGAACAGTGCATGATCATTTACGTGATCATTGCATGATCAGTCACGTACCAGTATATGATTGCTACGTGATCATTCCATGATCAGCCACGTGAGCAGTGCATGATAGCCACGTGATGTGTGCATGAGTTGTGAGCAGTGTATGATCAGCCACGTGATCAGTGCATGATGCCACGTGATCAGTGCATGATATTTACGTGATCAGTGTATGATCAGCCACGTGAACAGTGCATGATCAGCCACGTGATCAGTGCATGATCAGCCAAGTGATCAGTGCATGATCAATCACGTGATCAGTGTATGATCAGCCACGTGAACAGTGCATGCTCAGTCACGTGATCAGGGCCTGCTGAGCTGCGTGATTACTGTCTGCTCATCTGCTTGACAATTGCCAGCTGAGCTGCACGATTCCTGCCTGTCATCTGCTTGACAATTGCCAGCTGTGCTGCGTAATTCCTGCCTGCTCAGCTGCTTGATTATTGCCAGCTGAGCAGCATGATTCCTCACACCTGAGTTCCATGATTATTGCCTGCTGACTGTTTGTTCGTGCCTACTCAGCTCTTTGTTTATTGCCTCCAGAGGCACATGATCAGTGTATGATAGCAAACATGATCAGCGCATGATCAGTCACATGATCAGCGCCATTAAGTCACGTGATCACTACATGATAGTCATGTGATCAGTCCATGCTCAGTCACGGTATCAGTGCATGATCAGCCACGTGATCAGTGCATGATCGTCACATGATTAGTGTATGATCATCCACGTGATCAGTGCATGGGCAGTCATGTGATCAGTGCATGATATAGACGTGATCAGTGCATGATCAGTCTCGTGATCAGTGCATGATAACCACGTGATCAGTGCATGATCAGTCACCTGATGGGTGTATGATCATTCACGTGACCTGTACATGGTAGCTACATGATCATTGCATGATCAGCCACGTGATAGTGCATGATAACCACGTGATCACTGCATGATCAGTCACGTGATCAGTGCATGATCAGTCATGTGACCAGTACATGGTAGCTCGTGATCATGGCATGATCAGCCACGTGATCAGTGCATGATAGCCACGTGATCAGTGCATGATCAGTCACGTGATCAGTGCATGATCAGTCACGTGATCAGTGCATGATCAGCCACGTGATCAGTGCATGACCAGCCACGTGATCAGTGCATGATCAGCCACGTGATCAGTGCATGATCAGCCACGTGATCAGTGCATGATCAGCCACGTGATCAGTGCATGATCAGTTACGTGATCAGTGCATGATCAGTCACGTGACCAGTACATGGTTGCTACGTGATCGTGCATGATCAGCCACGTGATCAGTGCATGATAGCCACGTGATCAGTGCATGATCAGTCACGTGATCAGTGCATGATCAGTCACGTGATCAGTGCATGATCATTCGCGTGATCAGTGCATGATCAGTCACGTGACCAGTATATGGTAGCTACGTGATCATTCCATGACGAGCCACGTGATCAGTGCATGATAGCCACGTGATGTGTGCATGAGTTACGTGATCAGTGCATGATCAGCCACGTGATCAGTGCATGAGTGCCACGTGATCAGTGCATGATATGTCACGTGACAGGTGTGCGATCAGCCACGTGAACAGTGCATGATCAGCCACGTGATCAGTGCATGATAGCCACGTGATCAGTGCATGATCAGTCACGTGAGCAGTGTATGATCAGCCACGTGATCAGTGCATGGTCAGACATGTGAACAGTGTATGATCAGCCACGTGATCAGTGCATGATGTCCAGTGATCAGTGCATGATCATCACGTGATGAGTGTATGATCAGCCACGTGAACAGTGCATGCTCAGTCACGTGATCAGGGCCTGCCTGAGCTGCGTGATTACTGTCTGCTCATCTGCTTGACAATTGCCAGCTGAGCTGCACGATTCCTGCCTGTCATCTGCTTGACAATTGCCAGCTGTGCTGCGTAATTCCTGCCTGCTCAGCTGCTTGATTATTGCCAGCTGAGCAGCATGATTCCTCACCTGAGTTCCATGATTATTGCCTGCTGACTGTTTGATTCGTGCCTACTCAGCTCTTTGTTTATTGCCTCCAGAGGCACATGATCAGTGTATGATAGCAAACATGATCAGCGCATGATCAGTCACATGATCAGCGCCATTAAGTCACGTGATCACTACACGATAGTCATGTGATCAGTCCATGCTCAGTCACGGTATCAGTGCATGATCAGCCACGTGATCAGTGCATGATCAGTCACGTGATCAGTGCATGATCATTTACGTGATCAGTGCATGATCAGTCATGTGACCAGTACATGGTAGCTGCGTGATCATGCATGATCAGCCACGTGAGCAGTGCATGATAGCCACGTGATCAGTGCATGATCAGTCACGTGATCAGTGCATGATCAGTCACGTGATCAGTGCATGATCAGCCACGTGATCAGTGCATGACCAGTCACGTGATCAGTGCATGATCAGCCACGTGATCAGTGCATGATGTACGTGATCAGTGCATGATCAGTCACGTGATCAGTGCATGATCAGTCACGTGATCAGTGCATGATCAGCACGTGATCAGTGCATGATCAGCCACGTGATCAGTGCATGATCAGTCACGTGATCAGTGCATGATCAGTCACGTGATCACATGATAGCTACGTGATCATTGCCTGATCAGCCACGTGATCAGTGCATGATAGCCACGTGATCAGTGCATGATCAGTACGTGATCAGTGTATGATCAGCCACGTGATCAGTGCATGATCAGCCACGTGATCAGTGCATGATAGCACGTGATCAGTGCATGATCTGTCATGTGATACGTGTGTGATCAGCCACGTGATCAGTGCATGTTATCCACGTGATCAGTGCATGATCAGCCACGTGATCAGTGCATGATAGCCACGTGATCAGTGCATGATCAGTCGTGATACATGTGTGATCAGCCACGTGATCAGTGCATGATGAGCCGTGATCAGTGCAGGATCAATTACGTGATCAGTGCATGATCAGTCACGTGACCAGTACATGGTTGCTACGTGATCGTTGCATGATCAGCCGTGAGCAGAGCATGATAGCCACGTGATCAGTGCATGATCAGTCACGTGATCAGTACATGATCAGTCACGTGAACAGTGCATGATCATTTACGTGATCTTTGCATGATCAGTCACGTTACCAGTATATGGATTTTCCGTGATCATTCCATGACAGCCACGTGAGCAGTGCATGATAGCCACGTGATGTGTGCATGGTACATGAGCAAGTATGATCAGATGATCAGTGCATGATGCCACGTGATCAGTGCATGATATGTCACGTGACAGGTGTGTGATCAGCCACGTGAACAGTGCATGTTCAGCCACGTGATCAGTGCATGATAGCCACGTGATCAGTGCATTATCAGTTACGTGAGCAGTGTATGATCAGCCACGTGATCAGTGCATGGTCAGACACGTGAACAGTGTATGATCAGCCACGTGATCAGTGCATGATATCCAAGTGATCAGTGCATGATCATCACGTGATCAGTGTATGATCAGCCACGTGAACAGTGCATGCTCAGTCACGTGATCTGGGCCTGCTGGGCTGCGTGATTACTGTCTGCTCATCTGCTTGACAATTGCCAGCTGGGCTGCACGATTCCTGCCTGTCATCTGCTTGACAATTGCCAGCTGTGCTGCGTAATTCCTACCTGCTCAGCTGCTTGATTATTGCCAGCTGAGGCAGCATGATTCCATGATTGCCTGCTGACTGTTTGATTCGTGCCTACTCAGCTCTTTGTTTATTGCCTCCAGAGGCACATGATCAGTGTATGATAGCAAACATGATCAGCGCATGATCAGTCACATGATCAGCGCCATTAAGTCACGTGATCACTACATGATAGTCATGTGATCAGTCATGCTCAGTCACGGTATCAGTGCATGATCAGCCACGTGATCAGTGCATGATCTGTCACAAGATAGTGTATGATCATCCACGTGATCAGTGCACGGGCAGTCATGTGATCAGTGCATGATATAGGCATGATCAGTGCATGATCAGTCTCGTGATCAGTGCATGATAGCCACGTGATCAGTGCATGATCAGTCACCTGATGGGTGCATGATCATTCACGTGACCTGTACAGTAGCTACATGATCATTGCATGATCAGCCACGTGAAGTAGTGCATGATAGCCACGTGATCACTGCATGATCAGTCACGTGATCAGTGCATGATCAGTCATGTGACCAGTACATGGTAGCTGCGTGATCATGGCATGATCAGCCGTGAGCATTGCATGATAGCCACGTGATCAGTGCATGATCAGACACGTGGTCAGTGCATGATCAGTCACGTGATCAGTGCATGATCAGCCACGTGATCAGTGCATGATAGCCACATGATCAGTGCATGATCAGTCACGTGATCAGTGCATGATCATCACGTGATCAGTGCATGATCAGCCACTTGATCAGTGCATGATCAGTCACGTGATCAGTGTGATCAGCCAGTGATCAGTGCATGATGTACGTGATCAGTGCATGATCATCACGTGATCAGTGCATGATCAGTTACGTGATCAGTGTATGATCAGACGTGATCAGTGCATGATCAGCCACGTGATCAGTGCATGATCAGTTACGTGATCAGTGTATGATCAGTCACGTGATCAGTACATGGTAGCTACGTGATCATTGCATGATCAGCACGTGATCAGTGCATGATAGCCACGTGATCAGTGCATGATGTACGTGATCAGTGCATGATCAGTCATGTGATACGTGTGTGATCAGCCACGTGATCAGTGCATGACAGCCACGTGATCAGTGCATGATCAGCCACGTGATCAGTGCATGATAGCCACGTGATCAGTGCATGATCCCGTGATACATGATCAGCCACGTGATCAGTGCATGATGAGCCACGTGATCAGTGCATGATCAAGTGCGTGATCAGTGCATGATCAGTCGCGTGACCAGTACATGGTTGCTTGATCAGTTGCATGATCAGCCATGTGATCAGTGAGCATGATGCCACGTGATCAGTGCATGATCAGTCACGTGATCAGTGCATGATCAGTCGCGTGATCAGTGCATGATCATTCGTGATCAGTGCATGATCAGTCACGTGATATATGGTTGCCTAGTCATTCCATGACGAGCCATGATCAGTGCATGATGCCACGTGATCAGTGCATGATCATTGCGTGATCAGTATGATCAGTCACGTGATCAGTGCATGAGTGCCACGTGATCAGTGCATGATGAATCACGTGACAGGTATATGATCAGCCACGTGACAGTGCATGATCAGCCACGTGATCAGTGCATGATAGCCCGTGATCAGTGCATGATCAGTTACGTGATCAGTGTATGATCAGCCACGTGATCAGTGCATGGTCGAACACGTGAACAGTGTATGATCAGCCACGTGATCAGTGCATGATATCCACGTGATCAGTGCATGATCATCACGTGATCAGTGTATGATCAGCCACGTGAACAGTGCATGCTCAGTCACGTGATCTGGGCCTGCTGAGCTGCGTGATTACTGTCTGCTCATCTGCTTGACAATTGCCAGCTGAGCTGCACGATTCCTGCCTGTCATCTGCTTGACAATTGCCAGCTGTGCTGCGTAATTCCTGCCTGCTCAGCTGCTTGAGTATTGCCAGCTGAGCAGCATGATTCCTCACAGCTGAGTTCCATGATTATTGCCTGCTGACTGTTTGATTGCTACTCAGCTCTTTGTTTATTGCCTCAAGAGGCACATGATCAGTGTATGATAGCAAACATGATCAGCGCATGATCAGTCACATGATCAGCGCATGTATCACGTGATCACTGCATGATCAGCCATGTGATCAGTCCATGATCAGTCACGGTATCAGTGCATGATCAGCCAGTGATCAGTGCATGATCAGTCATGTGATCAGTGCATGATATAGACGTGATCAGTGCATGATCAGTCACGTGATCAGTGCATGATAGCCACGTGATCAGTGCATGATCAGTCACCTGATGGTGTATGATCATTCACGTGACCTGTATGGTAGCTACATGATCATTGCATGATCAGCCACGTGAGTAGTGCATGATAGCCACGTGATCAGTGCATGATCAGTCACGTGATCAGTGCATGATCAGTCACGTGACCAGTACATGGTAGCTGCGTGATCATGGCATGATCAGCCACGTGAGCAGTGCATGATAGCCACGTCAGTGCATGATCAGTCACGTGATCAGTGCATGATCAGTCACGTGATCAGTGCATGATCAGCCACGTGATCAGTGCATGATCAGCCACGTGATCAGTGCATGATCAGCCACGTGATCAGTGCATGTCCAGCCACGTGATCAGTGCATGATCAGCCACGTGATCAGTGCATGATCAGTTACGTGATCAGTGCATGATCAGTCACGTGATCAGTGCATGATCAGCGTGATCAGTGCATGATCAGCCACGTGATCAGTGCATGATCATTAGTGATCAGTGCATGATCAGTCACGTGACAGTGCATGGTAGCTACGTGATCAGTGCATGATCAGCCACGTGATCAGTGCATGATAGCCACGTGATCAGTGCATGATCAGCACGTGATCAGTGCATGATCAGTCACGTGATACGTGTGTGATCAGCCATGATCAGTGCATGATAACCACGTGATCAGTGCATGATCAGCACGTGATCAGTGTATGATCAGCCACGTGATCAGTGCATGCTCAGTCACGTGATCAGGGCCTGCTGAGCTGCGTGATTACTGTCTGCTCATCTGCTTGACAATTGCCAGCTGAGCTGCACGATTCCTGCCTGTCATCTGCTTGACAATTGCCAGCTGTGCTGCGTAATTCCTGCCTGCTCAGCTGCTTGATTATTGCCAGCTGAGCAGCATGATTCCTCACACCTGAGTTCCATGGTGTGCCTGCTGACTGTTTGATTCGTGCCTACTCAGCTCTTTGTTTAGCCTCCAGAGGCCATGATCAGTGTATGATAGCAAACATGATCAGCGCATGATCAGTCACATGATCAGCGCCATTAAGTCACGTGATCACTACATGATAGTCATGTGATCAGTCCATGCTCAGTCACGGTATCAGTGCATGATCAGCCACGTGATCAGTGCATGATCTGTCACATGATTAGTGTATGATCATCCACGTGATCAGTGCATGGGCAGTCATGTGATCAGTGCATGATATAGGCGTGATCAGTGCATGATCAGTCACGTGATCAGTGCATGAGCCACGTGATCAGTGCATGATCAGTCACGTGATCAGTGCATGATCAGTCACGTGATCAGTGCATGATCAGTACGTGATCAGTGCATGATCAGTCACGTGATCAGTGCATGAGTCACGTGATCAGTGCATGATCAGCCACGTGATCAGTGCATGATCAGCCACGTGATCAGTGCATGAGTCACGTGATCAGTTGATCACCACGTGATCAGTGCATGATCCACGTGATCAGTGCATGATCAGTCACGTGATCAGTGCATGATCAGCCACGTGATCAGTGCATGATCAGCCACGTGATCAGTGCATGATCAGCCACGTGATCAGTGCATGATAGCCACGTGATCAGTGCATGATCAGTCCATGATCATGCATGATCAGCCACGTGATCAGTGCATGATAGCCACGTGATCAGTGCATGATCAATTACGTGATCAGTGCATGATCAGTCACGTGACCAGTACATGGTTGCTACGTGATCGTTGCATGATCAGCCACGTGAGCAGTGCATGATAGCCACGTGATCAGTGCATGATCAGTCACGTGATCAGTGCATGATCAGTCACGTGACAGTGCATGATCATTCGTGATCAGTGCATGATCAGTCACGTGACCAGTATATGGCTACGTGATCATTCCATGACGAGCCACGTGAGCAGTGCATGATAGCCACGTGATGTGTGCATGAGTTCACGTGAGCAGAGTATGATCAGCCACGTGATCAGTGCATGAGTGCCACGTGATCAGTGCATGATATGTCACGTGACAGGTGTGTGATCAGCCACGTGAACAGTGCATGTTCAGCCACGTGATCAGTGCATGATAGCCACGTGATCAGTGCATGATCATTGAGCAGTGTATGATCAGCCACGTGATCAGTGCATGGTCAGACACGTGAACAGTGTATGATCAGCCACGTGATCAGTGCATGATATCCAAGTGATCAGTGCATGATCATCACGTGATCAGTGTATGATCAGCCACGTGAACAGTGCATGCTCAGTCACGTGATCTGGGCCTGCTGAGCTGCGTGATTACTGTCTGCTCATCTGCTTGACAATTGCCAGCTGAGCTGCACGATTCCTGCCTGTCATCTGCTTGACAATTGCCAGCTGTGCTGCGTAATTCCTGCCTGCTCAGCTGCTTGATTATTGCCAGCTGAGCAGCATGATTCCTCACACTGAGTTCCATGATTATTGCCTGCTGACTGTTTGATTCGTACCTACTCAGCTCTTTGTTTATTGCCTCCAGAGGCACATGATCAGTGTATGATAGCAAACATGATCAGCGCATGATCAGTCACATGATCAGCGCCATTAAGTCACGTGATCACTACATGATAGTCATGTGATCAGTCCATGCTCAGTCACGGTATCAGTGCATGATCAGCCACGTGATCAGTGCATGATCTGTCACATGATTAGTGTATGATCATCCACGTGATCAGTGCATGGGCAGTCATGTGATCAGTGCATGATATAGACGTGATCAGTGCATGATCAGTCTCGTGATCAGTGCATGATAGCCACGTGATCAGTGCATGATCAGTCACCTGATGGGTGTATGATCATTCACGTGACCTGTACATGGTAGCTACATGATCATTGCATGATCAGCCACGTGAGTAGTGCATGATAGCCACGTGATCAGTGCATGATCAGTCACGTGATCAGTGCATGATCAGTCATGTGACCAGTACATGGTAGCTGCGTGATCATGGCATGATCAGCCACGTGAGCAGTGCATGATAGCCACGTGATCAGTGCATGATCAGCCACGTGATCAGTGCATGATCAGTCACGTGATCAGTGCATGATCAGCCACGTGATCAGTGCATGATCAGTCACGTGATCAGTGCATGATCAGCCACGTGATCAGTGCATGATAGCCACGTGATCAGTGCATGATCAGTCACGTGATCAGTGCATGATCAGTCACGTGATCAGTGCATGATCAGCCACGTGATCAGTGCATGATCAGCCATGATCAGTGCATGATCAGTTACGTGATCAGTGCATGATCAGTCACGTGATCAGTGCATGATAGCCACGTGATCAGTGCATGATCAGCCACGTGATCAGTGCATGATCAGCCACGTGATCAGTGCATGATAGCCACGTGATCAGTGCATGATCAGTCACGTGATCAGTGCATGATCAGCCACGTGATCAGTGCATGATCAGCCACGTGATCAGTGCATGATCAGCCACGTGATCAGTGCATGATCAGTCACGTGATCAGTGCATGATCAGCCACGTGATCAGTGCATGATAGCCACGTGATCAGTGCATGATCAGCCACGTGATCAGTGCATGATAGCCACGTGATCAGTGCATGATCAGTCAGTGATCGTGTGTGATCAGCCACGTGATCAGTGCATGATCATCCACGTGATCAGTGCATGATCAGTCACGTGATCAGTGCATGATAGCCACGTGATCAGTGCATGATCAACGTGATCAGTGTGATAGCCACGTGATCAGTGCATGATGTCACGTGATCAGTGCATGATCAATTACGTGATCAGTGCATGATCAGTCACGTGACCAGTACATGGTTGCTACGTGATCGTTGCATGATCAGCACGTGAGCAGTGCATGATAGCCACGTGATCAGTGCATGATCAGTCACGTGATCAGTGCATGATCAGTCACGTGATCAGTGCATGATCATTTACGTGATCAGTGCATGATCAGTCACGTGACCAGTATATGGTACTCGTGATCATTCCATGACGAGCCACGTGAGCAGTGCATGATAGCCACGTGATGTGTGCATGAGTTACGTGATCAGTGTATGATCAGCCACGTGATCAGTGCATGAGTGCCACGTGATCAGTGCATGATATGTCACGTGACAGTGTGTGATCAGCCACGTGATCAGTGCATGTTCAGCCACGTGATCAGTGCATGATAGCCACGTGATCAGTGCATGATCATTCACGTGAGCAGTGTATGATCAGCCACGTGATCAGTGCATGGTCGACACGTGAACAGTGTATGATCAGCCACGTGATCAGTGCATGATATCCAGTGATCAGTGCATGATCATCACGTGATCAGTGTATGATCAGCCACGTGACAGTGCATGCTCAGTCACGTGATCAGGGCCTGCTGAGCTGCGTGATTACTGTCTGCTCATCTGCTTGACAATTGCCAGCTGAGCTGCACGATTCCTGCCTGTCATCTGCTTGACAATTGCCAGCTGTGCTGCGTAATTCCTGCCTGCTCAGCTGCTTGATTATTGCCAGCTGAGCAGCATGATTCCTCACCTGAGTTCCATGATTATTGCCTGCTGACTGTTTGATTCGTGCCTACTCAGCTCTTTGTTTATTGCCTCCAGAGGCACATGATCAGTGTATGATAGCAAACATGATCAGCGCATGATCAGTCACATGATCAGCGCCATTAAGTCACGTGATCACTACATGATAGTCATGTGATCAGTCCATGCTCAGTCACGGTATCAGTGCATGATCAGCCACGTGATCAGTGCATGATCTGTCACGTGATCAGTGTATGATCATCCACGTGATCAGTGCATGGGCAGTCATGTGATCAGTGCATGATATAGCGTGATCAGTGCATGATCAGTCTCGTGATCAGTGCATGATAGCCACGTGATCAGTGCATGATCAGTCACCTGATGGGTGTATGATCATTCACGTGACAGTGTACATGGTAGCTACATGATCATTGCATGATCAGCCACGTGAGTAGTGCATGATAGCCACGTGATCAGTGCATGATCAGTCACGTGATCAGTGCATGATCAGTCATGTGACCAGTACATGGTGCTCGTGATCATGGCATGATCAGCCACGTGAGCAGTGCATGATAGCCACGTGATCAGTGCATGATCAGCCGCGTGATCAGTGCATGATCAGTCACGTGATCAGTGCATGATCAGTCACGTGATCAGTGCATGATCAGCCACGTGATCATGCATGATCAGCCACGTGATCAGTGCATGATAGCCACGTGATCAGTGCATGATCAGTCCACGTGATCAGTGCATGATCAGCCACGTGATCAGTGCATGATCAGCCACGTGATCAGTGCATGATCAGCCACGTGATCAGTGCATGATCAGCCACGTGATCAGTGCATGATCGAAGCTGCACGTGATCAGTGCATGATCAGTCACGTGATCAGTGCATGATCAGCCACGTGATCAGTGCATGATCAGCCGTGATCAGTGCATGATAGCCACGTGATCAGTGCATGATCAGTCACGTGATCAGTGCATGATCAGTCACGTGACAGTGCATGTAGCTACGTGATCAGTGCATGATCAGCCACGTGATCAGTGCATGATAGCCACGTGATCAGTGCATGATCAGTCACGTGATCAGTGTGATCAGTCATGTGATCAGTGCATGATCAGCCACGTGATCAGTGCATGATCAGCCACGTGATCAGTGCATGATAGCCACGTGATCAGTGCATGATCAGTCACGTGATCAGTGCATGATCAGTCACGTGATCAGTGCATGATCAGCCCGTGATCAGTGCATGATCCAGTCGTGATCAGTGCATGATCAGTCACGTGACCAGTACATGGTAGCTGCGTGATCAGTGCATGATCAGCCACGTGATCAGTGCATGATAGCCACGTGATCAGTGCATGATCAGTCACGTGATCAGTGCATGATCAGCCACGTGATCAGTGCATGATCAGTCACGTGATCAGTGCATGATCAGTCATGACAGTACATGGTAGCTACGTGATCAGTGCATGATCAGCCACGTGATCAGTGCATGATAGCCACGTGATCAGTGCATGATCAGTCACGTGATCAGTGCATGATCAGCCACGTGATCAGTGCATGATCAGCCACGTGATCAGTGCATGATCAGTCACGTGATCAGTGCATGATAGCCACGTGATCAGTGCATGATCAGCCACGTGATCAGTGCATGATAGCCACGTGATCAGTGCATGATCAGTTACGTGCAGTGTATGATCAGCCACGTGATCAGTGCATGATCAGACACGTGATCAGTGTATGATCAGCCACGTGATCAGTGCATGATCAGTCACGTGATCAGTGCATGATCATCACGTGATCAGTGTATGATCAGCCACGTGAACAGTGCATGCTCAGTCACGTGATCAGGGCCTGCTGAGCTGCGTGATTACTGTCTGCTCATCTGCTTGACAATTGCCAGCTGAGCTGCACGATTCCTGCCTGTCATCTGCTTGACAGTGCCAGCTGTGCTGCATGTTCCTGCCTGCTCAGCTGCTTGATTATTGCCAGCTGAGCAGCATGATTCCTCACAGCTGAGTTCCATGATTATTGCCTGCTGACTGTTTGATTCGTGCCTACTCAGCTCTTTGTTTATTGCCTCCAGAGGCACATGATCAGTGTATGATAGCAAACATGATCAGTGCATGATCAGTCACATGATCAGTGCATTAAGTCACGTGATCAGTGCATGATAGTCATGTGATCAGTCCATGCTCAGTCACGGTGATCAGTGCATGATCAGCCACGTGATCAGTGCATGATGTCACAAGATTAGTGTATGATCATCCACGTGATCAGTGCATGCAGTCATGTGATCAGTGCATGATATAGGCGATCAGTGCATGATCAGTCCCGTGATCAGTGCATGATCATCCACGTGATCAGTGCATGATCAGTCACGTGATCAGTGCATGATCAGTCACGTGACCAGTACATGGTAGCTCATGATCATTGCGAGCCGATGAGCAGTGCATGATGTCACGTGATCAGTGCATGATCATGTGATCAGTGCATGATCAGCCACGTGATCAGTGCATGATGCCACGTGATCAGTGCATGATCAGTCACGTGATCAGTGCATGATCAGCCACGTGATCAGTGCATGATCAGCCACGTGATCAGTGCATGATAGCCACGTGATCAGTGCATGATCAGTCACGTGATCAGTGCATGATCAGCCACGTGATCAGTGCATGATCAGTCACGTGATCAGTGCATGATCAGCCACGTGATCAGTGCATGATCAGCCACGTGATCAGTGCATGATCAATCCGTGATCAGTGCATGATCAGTCACGTGATCAGTGCATGATAGCTACGTGATCAGTGCATGATCAGCCACGTGATCAGTGCATGATAGCCACGTGATCAGTGCATGATCAGTCACGTGATCGTGTGTGATCAGCCACGTGATCAGTGCATGATATCCACGTGATCAGTGCATGATCAGCCACGTGATCAGTGCATGATAGCCACGTGATCAGTGCATGATCAGTCACGTGATCATGTGTGATCAGCCACGTGATCAGTGCATGATGAGCCACGTGATCAGTGCATGATCAATTACGTGATCAGTGCATGATCAGTCACGTGACCAGTACATGGTTGCTACGTGATCGTTGCATGATCAGCCACGTGAGCAGTGCATGATAGCCACGTGATCAGTGCATGATCAGTCACGTGATCAGTGCATGATCAGTCACGTGATCAGTGCATGATCATTCACGTGATCTGCATGATCAGTCACGTGACCAGTATATGGTTGCTCGTGATCATTCCATGCGAGCCACGTGATCAGTGCATGATAGCCACGTGATCAGTGCATGAGTTACGTGATCAGTGTATGATCAGCCGTGATCAGTGCATGATGCCACGTGATCAGTGCATGATAGCCACGTGATCAGTGTGTGATCAGACCGTGAACAGTGCATGATCAGCCACGTGATCAGTGCATGATAGCCACGTGATCAGTGCATGATCATCACGTGATCAGTGTATGATCAGCCACGTGAACAGTGCATGCTCAGTCACGTGATCAGGGCCTGCTGAGCTGCGTGATTACTGTCTGCTCATCTGCTTGACAATTGCCAGCTGAGCTGCACGATTCCTGCCTGTCATCTGCTTGACAATTGCCAGCTGTGCTGCGTAATTCCTGCCTGCTCAGCTGCTTGATTATTGCCAGCTGAGCAGCATGATTCCTCACACCTGAGTTCCATGATTATTGCCTGCTGACTGTTTGATTCGTGCCTACTCAGCTCTTTGTTTATTGCCTCCAGAGGCACATGATCAGTGTATGATAGCAAACATGATCAGTGCATGATCAGTCACATGATCAGCGCCATTAAGTCACGTGATCACTACATGATAGTCATGTGATCAGTCCATGCTCAGTCACGGTATCAGTGCATGATCAGCCACGTGATCAGTGCATGATCTGTCACATGATTAGTGTATGATCATCCACGTGATCAGTGCATGGGCAGTCATGTGATCAGTGCATGATATAGACGTGATCAGTGCATGATCAGTCACGTGATCAGTGCATGATAGCCACGTGATCAGTGCATGATCAGTCACCTGATGGGTGTATGATCATTCACGTGACCTGTACATGGTAGCTACATGATCATTGCATGATCAGCCACGTGAGTAGTGCATGATAGCCACGTGATCAGTGCATGATCAGTCACGTGATCAGTGCATGATCAGTCATGTGACCAGTACATGGTAGCTGCGTGATCATGCATGATCAGCCACGTGATCAGTGCATGATAGCCACGTGATCAGTGCATGATCAGTCACGTGATCAGTGCATGATCAGTCACGTGATCAGTGCATGATCAGTCACGTGATCAGTGCATGATCAGCCACGTGATCAGTGCATGATAGTACGTGATCAGTGCATGATCAGTCACGTGATCAGTGCATGATCAGTTACGTGATCAGTGCATGATCAGCCACGTGATCAGTGCATGATCAGCCACGTGATCAGTGCATGATCAATTACGTGATCAGTGCATGATCAGTCACGTGATCAGTGCATGTAGCTCACGTGATCATTGCATGATCAGCCACGTGATCAGTGCATGATAGCCACGTGATCAGTGCATGATAGCCACGTGATCAGTGCATGATCAGTCATGTGATACGTGTGTGATCAGCCACGTGATCAGTGCATGATATCCACGTGATCAGTGCATGACAGCCACGTGATCAGTGCATGATAGCCACGTGATCAGTGCATGATCAGTCACGTGATACATGTGTGATCAGCCACGTGATCAGTGCATGATGAGCCACGTGATCAGTGCAGGATCAGTTACGTGATCAGTGCATGATCAGTCACGTGACCAGTACATGGTTGCTACGTGATCGTTGCATGATCAGCCACGTGAGCAGAGCATGATAGCCACGTGATCAGTGCATGATCAGTCACGTGATCAGTACATGATCAGTCACGTGAACAGTGCATGATCATTTACGTGATCTGTGCATGATCAGTCACGTGACCAGTATATGGTAGCTACGTGATCATTCCATGACGAACCACGTGAGCAGTGCATGATAGCCACGTGATGTGTGCATGATTCGTGAGCAGAGTATGATCAGCCACGTGATCAGTGCATGAGTTCACGTGATCAGTGCATGATATGTCACGTGACAGGTGTGTGATCAGCCACGTGAACAGTGCATGTTCAGCCACGTGATCAGTGCATGATAGCCACGTGATCAGTGCATGATCAGTTACGTGAGCAGTGTATGATCAGCCACGTGATCAGTGCATGGTCAGACACGTGAACAGTGTATGATCAGCCACGTGATCAGTGCATGATATCCAAGTGATCAGTGCATGATCATCACGTGATCAGTGTATGATCAGCCACGTGAACAGTGCATGCTCAGTCACGTGATCTGGGCCTGCTGAGCTGCGTGATTACTGTCTGCTCATCTGCTTGACAATTGCCAGCTGAGCTGCACGATTCCTGCCTGTCATCTGCTTGACAATTGCCAGCTGTGCTGCGTAATTCCTGCCTGCTCAGCTGCTTGATTATTGCCAGCTGAGCAGCATGATTCCTCACAGCTGAGTTCCATGATTATTGCCTGCTGACTGTTTGATTCGTGCCTACTCAGCTCTTTGTTTATTGCCTCCAGAGGCACATGATCAGTGTATGATAGCAAACATGATCAGTGCATGATCAGTCACATGATCAGCGCCATTAAGTCACGTGATCACTACATGATAGTCATGTGATCAGTCCATGCTCAGTCACGGTATCAGTGCATGATCAGCCACGTGATCAGTGCATGATCTGTCACATGATTAGTGTATGATCATCCACGTGATCAGTGCATGGGCAGTCATGTGATCAGTGCATGATATAGGCGTGATCAGTGCATGATCAGTCTCGTGATCAGTGCATGATAGCCACGTGATCAGTGCATGATCAGTCACCTGATGGGTGTATGATCATTCACGTGACCTGTACATGGTAGCTACATGATCATTGCATGATCAGCCACGTGAGTAGTGCATGATAGCCACGTGATCAGTGCATGATCAGTCACGTGATCAGTGCATGATCAGTCATGTGACCAGTACATGGTAGCTGCGTGATCATTGCATGATCAGCCACGTGATCAGTGCATGATAGCCACGTGATCAGTGCATGATCAGCCACGTGATCAGTGCATGATCAGTCACGTGATCGTGTGTGATCAGCCACGTGATCAGTGCATGATATCCACGTGATCAGTGCATGATCAGCCACGTGATCAGTGCATGATGCCACGTGATCAGTGCATGATCAGTCACGTGATCATGTGTGATCAGCCACGTGATCAGTGCATGATGAGCCACGTGATCAGTGCATGATCAATTACGTGATCAGTGCATGATCAGTCACGTGACCAGTACATGGTTGCTACGTGATCGTTGCATGATCAGCCACGTGACAGTGCATGATAGCCACGTGATCAGTGCATGATCAGTCACGTGATCAGTGCATGATCAGTCACGTGATCAGTGCATGATCATTCGTGATCAGTGCATGATCATCACGTGACCAGTATATGGTTGCCACGTGATCATTCATGAGAGCCACGTGATCAGTGCATGATAGCCACGTGATGTGCATGAGTTACGTGATCAGTGCATGATCAGCCACGTGATCAGTGCATGATGCCACGTGATCAGTGCATGATAGTTCACGTGACAGTGTGTGATCAGCCACGTGAACAGTGCATGATCAGCCACGTGATCAGTGCATGATAGCCACGTGATCAGTGCATGATCAGTCACGTGATCAGTGTATGATCAGCCACGTGAACAGTGCATGCTCAGTCACGTGATCAGGGCCTGCTGAGCTGCGTGATTACTGTCTGCTCATCTGCTTGACAATTGCCAGCTGAGCTGCACGATTCCTGCCTGTCATCTGCTTGACAATGCCAGCTGTGCTGCGTAATTCCTGCCTGCTCAGCTGCTTGATTATTGCCAGCTGAGCAGCATGATTCCTCACACCTGAGTTCCATGATTATTGCCTGCTGACTGTTTGATTCGTGCCTACTCAGCTCTTTGTTTATTGCCTCCAGAGGCACATGATCAGTGTATGATAGCAAACATGATCAGTGCATGATCAGTCACATGATCAGCGCCATTAAGTCACGTGATCACTACATGATAGTCATGTGATCAGTCCATGCTCAGTCACGGTATCAGTGCATGATCAGCCACGTGATCAGTGCATGATCTGTCACATGATTAGTGTATGATCATCCACGTGATCAGTGCATGCAGTCATGTGATCAGTGCATGATATAGGCGTGATCAGTGCATGATCAGTCACGTGATCAGTGCATGATAGCCACGTGATCAGTGCATGATCAGTCACGTGATCAGTGCATGATCAGTTACGTGATCAGTGCATGATCAGCCACGTGATCAGTGCATGATCAGCCACGTGATCAGTGCATGATCAGTCACGTGATCAGTGCATGATCAGTCACGTGATCAGTGCATGATAGCTACGTGATCAGTGCATGATCAGCCACGTGATCAGTGCATGATAGCCACGTGATCAGTGCATGATAGCCACGTGATCAGTGCATGATCAGTCATGTGATCGTGTGTGATCAGCCACGTGATCAGTGCATGATATCCACGTGATCAGTGCATGATAGCCACGTGATCAGTGCATGATAGCCACGTGATCAGTGCATGATCAGTCACGTGATCATGTGTGATCAGCCACGTGATCAGTGCATGATGAGCCACGTGATCAGTGCATGATCAATTACGTGATCAGTGCATGATCAGTCACGTGACCAGTACATGGTTGCTACGTGATCGGTGCATGATCAGCCACGTGAGCAGAGCATGATAGCCACGTGATCAGTGCATGATCAGTCACGTGATCAGTGCATGATCAGTCACGTGAACAGTGCATGATCATTTACGTGATCAGTGCATGATCAGTCACGTGACCAGTATATGGTAGCTACGTGATCATTCCATGACAGCCACGTGAGCAGTGCATGATAGCCACGTGATGTGTGCATGAGTTACGTGAGCAGAGTATGATCAGCCACGTGATCAGTGCATGAGTGCCACGTGATCAGTGCATGATATGTCACGTGACAGGTGTGTGATCAGCCACGTGAACAGTGCATGTTCAGCCACGTGATCAGTGCATGATAGCCACGTGATCAGTGCATGATCAGTCACGTGATCAGTGTGTGATCAGCCACGTGATCAGTGCATGGTCAGCACGTGAACAGTGTATGATCAGCCACGTGATCAGTGCATGATCAGCCACGTGATCAGTGCATGATAGCCACGTGATCAGTGCATGATCATCACGTGATCAGTGTATGATCAGCCACGTGAACAGTGCATGCTCAGTCACGTGATCAGGGCCTGCTGAGCTGCGTGATTACTGTCTGCTCATCTGCTTGACAATTGCCAGCTGAGCTGCACGATTCCTGCCTGTCATCTGCTTGACAATTGCCAGCTGTGCTGCGTAATTCCTGCCTGCTCAGCTGCTTGATTATTGCCAGCTGAGCAGCATGATTCCTCACAGCTGAGTTCCATGATTATTGCCTGCTGACTGTTTGATTCGTGCCTACTCAGCTCTTTGTTTATTGCCTCCAGAGGCACATGATCAGTGTATGATAGCAAACATGATCAGCGCATGATCAGTCACATGATCAGCGCCATTAAGTCACGTGATCACTACCTGATAGTCATGTGATCAGTCCATGCTCAGTCACAGTGTCAGTGCATGATCAGCCACGTGATCAGTGCATGATCTGTCACATGATTAGTGTATGATCATCCACGTGATCAGTGCATGGGCAGTCATGTGATCAGTGCATGATATAGACGTGATCAGTGCATGATCAGTCACGTGATCAGTGCATGATAGCCACGTGATCAGTGCATGATCAGTCACGTGATCAGTGCATGATCAGTTACGTGATCAGTGCATGATCAGCCACGTGATCAGTGCATGATCAGCCACGTGATCAGTGCATGATCAGTTACGTGATCAGTGCATGATCAGTCACGTGACCAGTACATGGTAGCTCGTGATCATTGCCTGATCAGCCACGTGATCAGTGCATGATAGCCACGTGATCAGTGCATGATAGCCACGTGATCAGTGCATGATCAGTCATGATCGTGTGTGATCAGCCACGTGATCAGTGCATGATATCCACGTGATCAGTGCATGACAGCCACGTGATCAGTGCATGATAGCCGCGGGATCAGTGCATGATCAGTCACGTGATGCGTGTGTGATCAGCCACGTGATCAGTGCATGATGAGCCGCGTGATCAGTGCATGATCAATTACGTGATCAGTGCATGATCAGTCACGTGACCAGTACATGGTTGCTACGTGATCAGTGCATGATCAGCCACGTGAGCAGAGCATGATAGCCACGTGATCAGTGCATGATCAGTCACGTGATCAGTGCATGATCAGTCACGTGAACAGTGCATGATCATTTACGTGATCTTTGCATGATCAGTCACGTGACCAGTATATGGTTGCTACGTGATCATTCCATGACGAGCCACGTGAGCGGTGCATGATAGCCACGTGATGTGTGCATGAGTTACGTGAGCAGAGTATGATCAGCCACGTGATCAGTGCATGAGTGCCACGTGATCAGTGCATGATATGTCGCGTGACAGGTGTGTGATCAGCCACGTGAACAGTGCATGTTCAGCCACGTGATCAGTGCATGATAGCCACGTGATCAGTGCATGATCAGTTACGTGAGCAGTGTATGATCAGCCACGTGATCAGTGCATGGTCGAACACGTGAACAGTGTATGATCAGCCACGTGATCAGTGCATGATATCCAAGTGATCAGTGCATGATCATCACGTGATCAGTGTATGATCAGCCACGTGAACAGTGCATGCTCAGTCACGTGATCTGGGCCTGCTGAGCTGCGTGATTACTGTCTGCTCATCTGCTTGACAATTGCCAGCTGAGCTGCACGATTCCTGCCTGTCATCTGCTTGACAATTGCCAGCTGTGCTGCGTAATTCCTGCCTGCTCAGCTGCTTGATTATTGCCAGCTGAGCAGCATGATTCCTCACACCTGAGTTCCATGATTATTGCCTGCTGACTGTTTGATTCGTGCCTACTCAGCTCTTTGTTTATTGCCTCCAGAGGCACATGATCAGTGTATGATAGCAAACATGATCAGCGCATGATCAGTCACATGATCAGCGCCATTAAGTCACGTGATCACTACACGATAGTCATGTGATCAGTCCATGCTCAGTCACGGTATCAGTGCATGATCAGCCACGTGATCAGTGCATGATCTGTCACAAGATTAGTGTATGATCATCCACGTGATCAGTGCATGCAGTCATGTGATCAGTGCATGATATAGGCGTGATCAGTGCATGATCAGTCGTGATCAGTGCATGATAGCCACGTGATCAGTGCATGATCAGTCACCTGATGGGTGTATGATCATTCACGTGACCTGTACATGGTAGCTACATGATCATTGCATGATCAGCCACGTGAGTAGTGCATGATAGCCACGTGATCACTGCATGATCAGTCACGTGATCAGTGCATGATCAGTCATGTGACCAGTACATGGTAGCTGCGTGATCAGTGCATGATCAGCCACGTGCAGTGCATGATAGCCACGTGATCAGTGCATGATCAGTCACGTGATCGTGCATGATCAGCCACGTGATCAGTGCATGATAGCCACGTGATCAGTGCATGATCAGCCACGTGATCAGTGCATGATAGCCACGTGATCAGTGCATGATCAGTCACGTGATCAGTGTGATCAGCACGTGATCAGTGATGATCAGCCACGTGATCAGTGCATGATCAGCCGTGATCAGTGCATGATCAGTTGCGTGATCAGTGCATGATCAGTCACGTGACCAGTACATGGTAGCTACGTGATCATTGCATGATCAGCCACGTGATCAGTGCATGATAGCCACGTGATCAGTGCATGATCAGCCACGTGATCAGTGCATGATCAGTCATGTGATACAGTGCATGATCAGTCACGTGATCAGTGCATGATATCACGTGATCAGTGCATGACAGCCACGTGATCAGTGCATGATAGCACGGGATCAGTGCATGATCAGTCACGTGATACATGTGTGATCAGCCACGTGATCAGTGCATGATGAGCCACGTGATCAGTGCAGGATCAATTCGTGATCAGTGCATGATCAGTCACGTGACCAGTACATGGTTGCTCACGTGATCGTTGCATGATCAGCCACGTGAGCAGAGCATGATAGCCACGTGATCAGTGCATGATCAGTCACGTGATCAGTACATGATCAGTCACGTGAACAGTGCATGATCATTCGTGATCTGTGCATGATCATCACGTGACCAGTATATGGTTGCTACGTGATCATTCCATGACGAGCCACGTGAGCAGTGCATGATAGCCACGTGATGTGTGCATGAGTTACGTGAGCAGGTATGATCAGCCACGTGATCAGTGCATGAGTGCACGTGATCAGTGCATGATATGTCACGTGACAGGTGTGTGATCAGCCACGTAAACAGTGCATGTTCAGCCACGTATTCAGTGCATGATAGCCACGTGATCAGTGCATGATCAGTTACGTGAGCAGTGTATGATCAGCCACGTGATCAGTGCATGGTCAGACACGTGAACAGTGTATGATCAGCCACGTGATCAGTGCATGATATCCACGTGATCAGTGCATGATCAATCGCGTGATCAGTGTATGATCAGCCACGTGAACAGTGCATGCTCAGTCACGTGATCTGGGCCTGCTGAGCTGCGTGATTACTGTCTGCTCATCTGCTTGACAATTGCCAGCTGAGCTGCACGATTCCTGCCTGTCATCTGTGACAATTGCAGCTGTGCTGCGTAATTCCTGCCTGCTCAGCTGCTTGATTATTGCCAGCTGAGCAGCATGATTCCTCACAGCTGAGTTCCATGATTATGCCTGCTGACTGTGATTCGTGACTCAGCTCTTTGTTTGCCTCCAGAGGCACATGATCAGTGTATGATAGCAAACATGATCAGTGCATGATCAGTCACATGATCAGCGCATTAAGTCACGTGATCACTGCATGATAGTCATGTGATCAGTCCATGCTCAGTCACGGTGATCAGTGCATGATCAGCCACGTGATCAGTGCATGATCTGTCACATGATGAGTATGATCATCCGTGATCAGTGCATGATAGCGTGATCAGTGCATGATCAGACGTGATCAGTGCATGATCAGTCACGTGATCAGTGCATGATAGCCACGTGATCATTGCATGATCAGTCACCTGATCAGTGTATGATCATTCACGTGACCAGTACATGGTAGCTACATGATCATTGCATGATCAGCCACGTGAGTAGTGCATGATAGCCACGTGATCAGTGCATGATCAGTCACGTGATCAGTGCATGATCGATCATCGTGACCAGTACATGGTAGCTCGTGATCATGCATGATCAGCCACGTGAGCAGTGCATGATAGCCACGTGATGTGTGCATGATTCGTGAGCAGTATGATCAGCCACGTGATCAGTGCATGATGCACGTGATCAGTGCATGATATGTCGCGTGACAGGTGTGTGATCAGCCACGTGAACCGTGCATGTTCAGCCACGTGATCAGTGCATGATAGCCGTGATCAGTGCATGATCAGTTACGTGAGCAGTGCATGATCAGCCACGTGATCAGTGCATGGTCAGACACGTGAACAGTGCATGATCAGCCACGTGATCAGTGCATGATATCCAGTGATCAGTGCATGATCAATCACGTGATCAGTGTATGATCAGCCACGTGAACAGTGCATGCAGTCACGTGATCTGGGCCTGCTGAGCTGCGTGATTACTGTCTGCTCATCTGTGACAATTGCCAGCTGAGCTGCACGATTCCTGCCTGTCATCTGCTTGACAATTGCCAGCTGTGCTGCGTAATTCCTGCCTGCTCAGCTGCTTGAGTATTGCCAGCTGAGCAGCATGATTCCTCACCTGAGTTCCATGATTATTGCCTGCTGACTGTTTGATTCGTGCCTACTCAGCTCTTTGTTTATTGCCTCCAGAGGCACATGATCAGTGTATGATAGCAAACATGATCAGCGCATGATCAGTCACATGATCAGCGCATTAAGTCACGTGATCACTACACGATAGTCAGTGATCAGTCCATGCCATCACGGTATCAGTGCATGATCAGCCACGTGATCAGTGCATGATCTGTCACAAGATTAGTGTATGATCATCCACGTGATCAGTGCATGGCAGTCATGTGATCAGTGCATGATATAGGCGTGATCAGTGCATGATCAGTCTCGTGATCAGTGCATGATAGCCACGTGATCAGTGCATGATCAGTCACCTGATGGGTGTATGATCATTCACGTGACCTGTACATGGTAGCTACATGATCAGTGCATGATCAGCCACGTGAGCAGTGCATGATAGCCACGTGATCGCTGCATGATCAGTCACGTGATCAGTGCATGATCAGTCATGTGATCAGTACATGGTAGCTGCGTGATCATGCATGATCCACGTGATCAGTGCATGATAGCCACGTGATCAGTGCATGATCAGTCGCGTGATCAGTGCATGATCAGCCACGTGATCAGTGCATGATCAGTACGTGATCAGTGCATGATCAGCCACGTGATCAGTGCATGATCAGCCACGTGATCAGTGCATGATAGCCACGTGATCAGTGCATGATCAGTCACGTGATCAGTGCATGATCAGCCACGTGATCAGTGCATGATCAGTCACGTGATCAGTGCATAGCCGTCAGTGCATGATAGCCATGATCAGTGCATGATCAGTGCGTGATCAGTGCATGATCAGTCACGTGATCATGTGTGATCAGCCACGTGATCAGTGCATGATGAGCCACATGATCAGTGCAGGATCAATTCGTGATCAGTGCATGATCAGTCACCATACATGGTTGCTACGTGATCGTTATGATCAGCCACGTGAGCAAGCATGATAGCCACGTGATCAGTGCATGATCGGTCACGTGATCAGTGCATGATCAGTCACGTGAACAGTGCATGATCATTCACGTGATCTTTGCATGATCAGTCACGTGCCAGTATATGGTTGCTACGTGATCATTCCATGACGAGCCACGTGAGCGGTGCATGATAGCCACGTGATGTGTGCATGGACGTGGGCAGAGTATGATCAGCCACGTGATCAGTGCATGAGTTCCACGTGATCAGTGCATGATATGTCACGTGACAGGTGTGTGATCAGCCACGTGAACAGTGCATGTTCAGCCACGTAATCAGTGCATGATAGCCACGTGATCAGTGCATGATCAGTTAAGTGAGCAGTGTATGATCAGCCACGTGATCAGTGCATGGTCAGACAAGTGAACAGTGCATGATCAGCCACGTGATCAGTGCATGAGATCCACGTGATCAGTGCATGATCATCACGTGATCAGTGTATGATCAGCCACGTGAACAGTGCATGCTCAGTCACGTGATCTGGGCCTGCTGAGCTGCGTGATTACTGTCTGCTCATCTGCTTGACAATTGCCAGCTGAGCTGCACGATTCCTGCCTGTCATCTGCTTGACAATTGCCAGCTGTGCTGCGTAATTCCTGCCTGCTCAGCTGCTTGATTATTGCCAGCTGAGCAGCATGATTCCTCACACCTGAGTTCCATGATTAGTGCCTGCTGACTGTTTGATTCGTGCCTACTCAGCTCTTTGTTTATTGCCTCCAGAGGCACATGATCAGTGTATGATAGCAAACATGATCAGTGCATGATCAGTCACATGATCAGCGCCATTAAGTCACGTGATCACTACATGATAGTCATGTGATCAGTCCATGCTCAGTCACGGTATCAGTGCATGATCAGCCACGTGATCAGTGCATGATCTGTCACATGATTAGTGTATGATCATCCGTGATCAGTGCATGGGCAGTCATGTGATCAGTGCATGATATAGACGTGATCAGTGCATGATCAGTCTAGTGATCAGTGCATGATAGCCACGTGATCAGTGCATGGTCAGTCACCTGATGGGTGTATGATCATTCACGTGACCTGTACATGGTAGCTACATGATCATTGCATGATCAGCCACGTGAGTAGTGCATGATAGCCACGTGATCAGTGCATGATCAGTCGCGTGATCAGTGCATGATCAGTCATGTGACCAGTACATGGTAGCTGCGTGATCATGGCATGATCAGCCACGTGATCAGTGCATGATAGCCACGTGATCAGTGCATGATCAGTCACGTGATCAGTGCATGATCAGTCACGTGATCAGTGCATGATCAGACACGTGATCAGTGCATGATCAGTCACGTGATCAGTGCATGATCAGCACGTGATCAGTACATGATCAGGCACGTGATCAGTGCATGATCAGCCACGTGATCAGTGCATGATAGCCGTGATCAGTGCATGATCAGATCCATGATCAGTGCATGATCAGTCACGTGACCAGTACATGTAGCTCATTGATCATTGCATGATCAGCCACGTGATCAGTGCATGATAGCATGGATCAGTGCATGATAGCCACGTGATCAGTGCATGATCAGTCACGTGATCAGTGCATGATCAGTCGTGATCAGTACATGGTAGCACGTGATCAGTGCATGATCAGCCGTGATCAGTGCATGATAGCTACGTGATCAGTGCATGATCACGTGATCAGTGCATGATCAGTCATGTGATCAGTGTGTGATCAGCCACGTGATCAGTGCATGATATCCACGTGATCAGTGCATGATGCCACGTGATCAGTGCATGATCAGCCACGTGATCAGTGCATGATCAGTCACGTGATCATGTGTGATCAGCCACGTGATCAGTGCATGATCAGCCACGTGATCAGTGCATGATCAATTACGTGATCAGTGCATGATCAGTCACGTGACCAGTGCATGATTGCTACGTGATCAGTGCATGATCAGCCACGTGATCAGTGCATGATAGCCACGTGATCAGTGCATGATCAGTCACGTGATCAGTGCATGATCAGTCACGTGATCAGTGCATGATCAGTTACGTGATCAGTGCATGATCAGTCACGTGCCAGTATATAGTTTGCTCAGTGATCAGTGCATGACAGCCACGTGATCAGTGCATGATAGCACGTGATGTGTGCATGATCAGTTACGTGATCAGTGTATGATCAGCCACGTGATCAGTGCATGATGCCACGTGATCAGTGCATGATCAGTCACGTGATCAGTGTGTGATCAGCCACGTGACCAGTGCATGATCAGCCACGTGATCAGTGCATGATAGCCACGTGATCAGTGCATGATCAGTCACGTGATCAGTGTGTGATCAGCCACGTGATCAGTGCATGATATCCACGTGATCAGTGCATGACCACGTGATCAGTGCATGATAGCCACGTGATCAGTGCATGATCAGTCACGTGATACATGTGTGATCAGCCACGTGATCAGTGCATGATGAGCCACGTGATCAGTGCAGGATCAATTACGTGATCAGTGCATGATCAGTCACGTGACCAGTACATGGTTGCTCGTGATCGTTGCATGATCAGCCACGTGAGCAGAGCATGATAGCCACGTGGTCAGTGCATGATCAGTCACGTGATCAGTGCATGATCAGTCACGTGATCAGTGCATGATCATTTACGTGATCTGTGCATGATCAGTCACGTGATCAGTATATGGTAGCCACGTGATCATTCCATGATGAGCCACGTGATCAGTGCATGATAGCCACGTGATGTGTGCATGAGCTACGTGATCAGAGTATGATCAGCCACGTGATCAGTGCATGAGTGCCACGTGATCAGTGCATGATATGTCACGTGACAGTGTGTGATCAGCCACGTGATCAGTGCATGTTCAGCCACGTGATCAGTGCATGATAGCCACGTGATCAGTGCATGATCAGTTACGTGAGCAGTGTATGATCAGCCACGTGATCAGTGCATGGTCAGACACGTGAACAGTGTATGATCAGCCACGTGATCAGTGCATGATATCCAAGTGATCAGTGCATGATCATCACGTGATCAGTGTATGATCAGCCACGTGAACAGTGCATGCTCAGTCACGTGGGGCCTGCTGAGCTGCGTGATTACTGTCTGCTCATCTGCTTGACAATTGCCAGCTGAGCTGCACGATTCCTGCCTGTCATCTGCTTGACAATTGCCAGCTGTGCTGCGTAATTCCTGCCTGCTCAGCTGCTTGATTATTGCCAGCTGAGCAGCATGATTCCTCACAGCTGAGTTCCATGATTATTGCCTGCTGACTGTTTGATTCGTGCCTACTCAGCTCTTTGTTTATTGCCTCCAGAGGCACATGAACAGTGTATGATAGCAAACATGATCAGCGCATGATCAGTCACATGATCAGCGCCATTAAGTCACGTGATCACTACATGATAGTCATGTGATCAGTCCATGCTCAGTCACGGTATCAGTGCATGATCAGCCACGTGATCAGTGCATGATCTGTCGCATGATTAGTGTATGATCATCCACGTGATCAGTGCATGGGCAGTCATGTGATCAGTGCATGATATAGACGTGATCAGTGCATGATCAGTCTCGTGATCAGTGCATGATAGCCACGTGATCAGTGCATGATCAGTCACCTGATGGGTGTATGATCATTCACGTGACCTGTACATGGTAGCTACATGATCATTGCATGATCAGCCACGTGAAGTGCATGATAGCCACGTGATCAGTGCATGATCAGTCACGTGATCAGTGCATGATCAGTCACGTGATCAGTGCATGATCAGCCACGTGATCAGTGCATGATCAGCACGTGATCAGTGCATGATCAGCCACGTGATCAGTGCATGATCAGCCGTGATCAGTGCATGATCAGTCACGTGATCAGTGCATGATCAGTCACGTGATCAGTGCATGATCAGCCACGTGATCAGTGCATGATCAGCCACGTGATCAGTGCATGATCAGCCACGTGATCAGTGCATGATCAGTCACGTGATCAGTGCATGATCAGCCACGTGATCAGTGCATGATCAGCCACGTGATCAGTGCATGATCAGCCACGTGATCAGTGCATGATCAGCCACGTGATCAGTGCATGATCAGTCACGTGATCAGTGCATGATCAGCCACGTGATCAGTGCATGATCAGCCACGTGATCAGTGCATGATCAGCCACGTGATCAGTGCATGATCAGCCACGTGATCAGTGCATGATCAGTCACGTGATCAGTGCATGATCAGCACGTGATCAGTGCATGATCAGCCACGTGATCAGTGCATGATCAGCCACGTGATCAGTGCATGATCAGTCACGTGATCAGTGCATGATCAGTCACGTGATCAGTGCATGATCAGTCACGTGATCAGTGCATGATCAGCCACGTGATCAGTGCATGATCAGCCACGTGATCAGTGCATGATCAGTCACGTGATCAGTGCATGATCAGCCACGTGATCAGTGCATGATCAGTCACGTGATCAGTGCATGATCAGTCACGTGATCAGTGCATGATCAGTCACGTGATCAGTGCATGATCAGCCACGTGATCAGTGCATGATAGCCACGTGATCAGTGCATGATCAGTCACGTGATCAGTGCATGATCAGTCACGTGATCAGTGCATGATCAGCCACGTGATCAGTGCATGATCAGCCACGTGATCAGTGCATGATCAATTACGTGATCAGTGCATGATCAGTCACGTGACCAGTGCATGGTAGCTACGTGATCATTGCATGATCAGCCACGTGATCAGTGCATGATAGCCACGTGATCAGTGCATGATAGCCACGTGATCAGTGCATGATCAGTCACGTGATCGTGTGTGATCAGCCATGATCAGTGCATGATATCCGTGATCAGTGCATGATCAGCCACGTGATCAGTGCATGAGCCACGTGATCAGTGCATGATCAGTCACGTGATCATGTGTGATCAGCCACGTGATCAGTGCATGATCAGCCACGTGATCAGTGCATGATCAATCACGTGATCAGTGCATGATCAGTCACGTGACCAGTGCATGGTTGCACAGATCGTTGCATGATCAGCCACGTGAGCAGTGCATGAGTATTACGTGATCAGTGCATGATCAGTCACGTGATCAGTGCATGATCAGTCACGTGATCAGTGCATGATCAGTCACGTGATCAGTGCATGATCAGTCACGTGACCAGTATATGGTAGCTACGTGATCATTGCATGATCAGCCACGTGAGCAGTGCATGATAGCCACGTGATCAGTGCATGAGTTACGTGATCAGTGTATGATCAGCCACGTGATCAGTGCATGACAGTCCACGTGATCAGTGCATGATAGTCACGTGATCAGTGTGTGATCAGCCACGTGATCAGTGCATGATCAGCCACGTGATCAGTGCATGATAGCCACGTGATCAGTGCATGATCAGTCACGTGATCAGTGCATGATCAGCCACGTGATCAGTGCATGCTCAGTCACGTGATCAGGGCCTGCTGAGCTGCGTGATTACTGTCTGCTCATCTGCTTGACAATTGCCAGCTGAGCTGCACGATTCCTGCCTGTCATCTGCTTGACAATTGCCAGCTGTGCTGCGTAATTCCTGCCTGCTCAGCTGCTTGATTATTGCCAGCTGAGCAGCATGATTCCTCACAGCTGAGTTCCATGATTATTGCCTGCTGACTGTTTGATTCGTGCCTACTCAGCTCTTTGTTTATTCCTCCAGAGGCACATGATCAGTGTATGATAGCAAACATGATCAGCGCATGATCAGTCACATGATCAGTGCCATTAAGTCACGTGATCAGTGCATGATAGTCATGTGATCAGTGCATGATCAGTCACGGTGATCAGTGCATGATCAGCCACGTGATCAGTGCATGAT